>NW_027186350.1:6753786-6774355 GCF_028583685.1 Petaurus breviceps papuanus
GTGTGTGTGTGTGTGTGTGTGTGTGTGTGTGTGTGTGTGTGTGTGTGTAAGCCTAAAGCACTTTTCACAAAATTAGAATAGCAGCTGGTTTGCCTTATCATAAGGTGGTTTACATGCAGGAAATTCCCTAACACTAATTAAAGGTACAATTAGGAGACTCAAAATTAATGAGGTCTCAAATTGCTTTTAACAGTACATTTATATATTTAATACAATTTATATAGTGTAATTCTATAATAAATAGTACAGTATAGTAAAAACCTATTTTGGAAAAAAAAAACCCAGTTCCCTAAGGAAACTGGACAGCATATATGGCAATTAAACAGCAGATTTTTAAAAGGTAGAAAATGCCAGTGACATTCCTAAATATTTATCAATAATACAGTATATGTACAGTATATATGTATGACATACACTGTATGCATATATACAAACTATCATTATCAATAATACAGTGTATTATAGCTTTATCAATAACAGTAAATATACTATATATAGCATATATACTGTCTTTATCAATAATACAGTATATCTTTATCAACAACACATTACATAAAATATATTTACAGACTGTATCTTTATCAGTAATACATTATATATTGACCAATATAGTATGATATATACAGCATTATATATTACATAATACACAGTAAAATATATTACAGACAATACCCAGTAAAATATATTATATAGAATACCCTGTTATATACTATTGATAAATAATACATAATGACATGCAGTATATATCTACAGACAGAAATTTAAGACTTTCAAAGCTCCATACTTGAGGGTTGATTAGTTCATATTACACAGTCACTTGATAAGAATCAGTGGTGGAACTCGAACTCAGGTCTGCTCTGTTCCACTGATGGGCACCACCAGCGGCGTCAGTTCGTGGTGAATCACAAGCCTTTGCACCCAAGGACACTGGACAAAGATGCAGTTGAGGGCTTTCCCCAACCCCATCTTCCACTCATGATTATTTTCCCTGTAGAGGTTCAAAGTATACCCTGAAAAAATGTAAATGTAAATGATCAACAAGCTAAGCCACTTCAGCTGCTATCTTTCCTCAAGATCTCACTCTCAGCCTTCGACCTTAACTCCCCTTCCCTTCCTCTCTTTCTTTTTGTAGCCACCACAAAGGCTAAGCACAAGCGCTTCAGCCGACAGCAGGAAGCACAAGTCAATTATATAGCCCAACGGGCGACGGGGTTATTGACCAATAGCCGTCCGACCCCTCCACAGGGTAGGAGGCGGGGCTAATTGTCTTCCTCATTCAAATAAAAAACCGGGAGATTTGCATGGAGAACCAACGGCCGATTTTCCCATTGGCTACAAGCTCTATGGGCGTGACCAAGAGCCGGAGGAACGAGCCCCTCCTCCTTTCATTTGCATAACGGCCCCCGCGCGTGCAGGGGAGAAGCGGGTTTGTTTTTGAATCTGCGGAGGCGGTGGCAGCAGTGGCGGCCGGCGGCGCTGAGAGGGGAGTGTGCGCGAGACTGAGGTGACGAGTTTGAGAGACGCCAGTGCAGGGCGGACTGCAGGAAGGAGTTTGGCCCTCTCTGCCACATCTCCAGCCCCAAAAGGTATATACAGACCCTAGGGGCTGTTATAACCATAGTTTTCTTAAATTACTATTGTAGTTCGCAGGGTTTCCCGCATTATGGCGGTCGCTGATGGAGTGTTTGCGCTTGCGCGGTTGCGGAGCTGCGGGCGGCGCTGCATGGGAGCACGTGATCCTGCGGGGTCCGGCTGTAGCTGCAATTGTGCAGCTGCTAGGGCGGTGGCTGCGCAAGCGCAATGTTCATATTCAAGTTTTTTTTTTTTTTTTTTGCTGGACGCCATTAGGTTCTAGATTTTTTTTCCTGTTTTTTTTCTGAGGCATTGTCTTTGTCTTGATGACTTTGGAGAAATGAGCAACTATCTTGAGGTCGTTTATTTTCAAGAGAATATTTTGCTTTTTGTCTAAGGCTCTACTCCATTGATTTTCCTTTTTCCTCTCCAGTTCTTTAGAAACAATGAAGATGGCTTGTAAAATATAGCACACGTGGTTCTAGATTATAATTTAATTCTCGAATTATTACTGAATTTAAATTTCTTTTAAAAACATGTTTTTCAGTATTCATTATAGTAAGACTTAATGGGATGAGTTCAGGAAAATAGTTATGCATGTTGCAAAAGTTTTTTTTTAATAAATTTGAACTGAAAATTTTGCAACTGTTTGTTTAACCCTGCCTATAAGTGGCATTTTCTGAATATGAAGGCTTTCTTCTGGAAATGTAAAAGAAGAAAATACAATTTTAAGAAAATATTACATTATAAAAATCATTTTTCATTTTTTCCTGAGTTTTCAAGATTTGTGTAGTTTTAAATGACTGAAGTTTTCATTTTAGTTAATTTGGGTGCTTTTGAAATTACATTTGATCATTTCTGTCTTTTGGTTATCTTGTATTTTATGTAACATTTTTACCATTTACTCATAGTTAAAGTAAAAGGTAATTTTTATTTTATCTCCTTACATTTTTAAGTGTTAACAATTTTGTTTTGTTCTGATAAGCATCAGTGGGCATATTTGTTTTGTAAGCTTTAACTCTCACTCTCCCTCTCCTCTCTCTCTTTTCTTTTTCTCTCCTCTCTCCAATATCATAGGGTCTGTAGGAGGAAAGTACAGTGTGAACATCAGTTAAATGCTTTAGAAATGAGATTTAGATCTGGAATGTACCTTAACAGCCATCTTGTCCTACTTCCTCTTATTGTTGAAGAAATTAAGACCCAGAAAGGTTAAATGACTTACCCAAAGTCACACAGTAAAAGGCAGAATTTGAACCTAAGTCTCAGACTCCAGGGCTCTTTCCAGTATAACTACTAGGCTACATCCCAATAGATATTTTAGTACTTTTACATATAAACTGCTTAAAGAAACAAACATTGAGATTAATGTTTGTAAATGTAGTGCTGACAATTTTAGATTAGATAATGTTAAAATGTTATAACAGCGATGTTATAATGGACTGTCACTGGACATTAAATTATTCTCCCGAATTGTGGAAAACTAATCTTAGATATTTTGAGTAATTCTAAATCTTGCAAACAAATTTAAAATAAAATTCTCCAATTAATGTGCAGAGACTTAGGTTTGTATCAGGTTGGTGTTAAATAAGGAAGTGGTGTATCAAAACTGACATAACTGTTGCTTAAAACAAATAGAAAAATAGAGGGAAAGTAAACTGAAACCTTTTCTGATTGCATATTTTGAATCGATGTCATCTGAAGTAAGTCAGAGGTGGAAGAATATGGGAATTGAACTTGTTTTGTTCTTAGAACAGTTTAACAAACATTTAAGCCCCTGTCAGAACTCAGTTACACTTATAGGACAATACTGTAAAATTCCTTCCCCTCCTTTCTTCCACCATCATAATTGGTATTAAATCTTTTCTGTCAGAATTTTGGGAAATCTTCCTGTATGTGTTTTGGATTTATAAGTAATTGTGTTGTGTTAAATTTCTTTTATTGGAGTCAGGAGAGACCTGGGTTCAGATCTGGCCTCTGGACACCATAGTGAAATTTTGCATAACAACCTCTTTAAGCCTATTTCCTTATTTGTAATATGGGGATAACAACACTTGCATTTTTCTTAGTGTTGGGAGAACCAAATGAGATAACATAAGTAAATCTGTACATGATGTGTCCAGTTATGAAATAAAACAATTTTCTAGAAAAACAAGTGATTTTAAACGTAAATATTTTAGAAGAGTTGAAAATATATTTGAAACAATTGCATATTAGGTTAACATTGAAATTAATCTTAAAGTTCACAAAAATTTGGATTTAAAACACATAAGGGGTACATACATACTTAACAGTATTTGACATGGAAAAGCCTTACATATTTTCCATTTTTTTTAATAATATAGATAAATTTTAACAATTAAGAGATTGTTCTTGCAGTAAATTTTATTGTCTCACTATTTAGCCAGCCCTAGCATCTAAAGCCCTTCACAACCTTGCACCTACTGATCTTTCCAGCCTCATTGTGCATTACAACCTTTCCCTCACTCTGCTCTTAGATTGCCTTCTTGTTGTTCCTCACACGCCGTACTCCATCTCTATTCTCTGTTCCTTTTGTGCTATGTCTCCCATGCCTGGAATGATCTTCCTCCTCAGCTCTCCCCTCTGAATCCCTTTTATGTCTTTCAAGATTCAGCTCAAACATTTTACATGAAGCATTTCCTGATCTCTTCTACTGTTACTGCCTTCCTTCCCTCAACTACTTTGCATTTATTTGTATGTACTTAGATACGTACTCTGTCTCTCTTGTCAGCCTTCTCCCTCCTCGCTCCCTCAGGTCCTTCAGAGCCGGGACTGTTTGATTTTTGTCTTTGTTTGTAGTGGAGCATAACAGTATGTGAAAGGGAGTAGCAGTATGAGGTAAGGTAGAGTGAAACCAGATTATGGAAGGTCTTAAGGACTGGGGATCTGGCACTTTAGTGTATGTAGTTGGTGTGCTTAGTAAATACATGTGTATTGCTATCCTTTTAGTAGGATGAGATGTTCTTTTTCTTAATGCTTAGCTTGCCTAAATGGAATTTCATTTTAATTACAGAGTTTATAAAGCAGACCTTTGTAGTTCAAAGAGCACAAGTTTATGAGTCAGGAGATTCAAACAACCAACACTGCTTTAAGTTGGTATGACCTTAGACAAGTCACTTCACCTCTATGGATCTCAGTTTCTCCATTTTTAAAATGAGAGGATTTAACTAGGTAATCTCTAAAGTCTCTTTCCATAGCTCTGAAATACAGTGATTCTCTTTTTATCTCTAAAATTTAATGTCTTATTCTTTGTACCATTTTATTCTTTTAATCGTACCCTCTCCTCTTAGACCCTCTAGATCTAAATCCATTCTTCTCCTACCCCTCTGACTGACTACTTTGCTGATTCTCTACACTCTTGTGTAGAGAATGTATGCAGTTATCTCTATGCAAAGTATTCCCAGATCATATGCAGAATAGCTCTCTCTAGACCTGGACATTATCAGTTGTTTTTTTTGGATATTTCCTATTGGTTATCCTTTAGGCATCTCATCTGTATAAGACAAAACTATTTTTTTTTCTCTCAAATACATCCCACTTTCTGACTTTGCTATATTTCTTGAGGATAGCACCATTTCCTCTAGTCAAGCCTCTGAGTCATCCTCAATTCTTCACTCTCTCTCTATAGCTCCCATATTCAGTCATAGGTCACGTTTTGTAGATTCTTTTCCCCAACATCTCACCTCTATCCCCTTCTCTTGAACAGGCAGGTGCTACCTAACACCAGGACCCACCCTTCCCCCATTCTTTTACCTGGACTAAGGAGCCTTCTAGTTGACTTCTCCCCTCTCCAGTCCATCTTTCACACAGTTGCTAAAATAATAGTCCTAACGCCCATATGAAGGCTCTTAAAAATGCTTGTTAGTTGCTTGATTGATATTTGTTAAATAAGGAAGAGAGTTCATAGGAAACAAAAGAGGTCAGTGGAGGCTGGTAGGCCAGGTATGGAGGAGGTCGAACTTGACCTTCATTGATAGATGGAATTAGAATAGGTAAAAGGGAGTACAGGAACAATTTTGGATATGGGGGATAGCCAGAACAAAGGCATGGAGATGAGAGATGGAGTACTGTCTAACAGGAACAGCAAGTAGGCCAATAGAGCTGGACTATATAGTGCAAGGAAGGAAGTACTGTGTAATAAGACAGGAAAGGTACGAAGTGGTAAAATTGTAAAGAGCTTTAAATAGATGTTAAGCAGAGAAATTTATTTTTGAATCCTAGAGGTAATAGGGAGCCACTGATATTTGAATGGGGGTGGGGGGGGGGAATAACAGCAATTGAGGAAATCAGCTTTTGTTGGCAGTGGGGAAAGACTTGATGCAGGGGGACCCAAAAGGATTATGCAGTAATTCAGGAAAATGGTGAAGAAGATTGACTAGGGTGGCTTCTGGGTTAATAGAGAGACTGGGTCATATGGAAGGGATAGTTTGGAGATAGAAACAATAAAATTTGGCCAACTATTAAGTATATAGAGTGAGACTGAGGAGCTGAGGATGACATTGGGTTGATGAATGTGGGTGTCTAGAAGAGTGGTAATTTTTTTGGTAGAAATAAGCTTTTGAGGGAAAGACAATGGAATTTATTTTGAATTTATGGAGTTTGACATTTCCACAGGACTAGACATCCAGTTTGGTGTTCAATAGGCAGTAAGGCTAGAAATAGACATCAGGGATTTATGTACATGCATTTGATAGTTGAACTTTGGGAACTGATGAAGTCATCAATCAATGAGCATTTAAGTACCTACCGTGTGTCTGGCACCAATCTGGACAGAGCTTTGGAGTACAGCCACAGTTACTGGGTATGATGATTCAGCTAGAACTCTGAAGAGAGATCAGACAGGTAAGAAGGAAAACCAAAAGCAGTGTCATGAAAATCCAGAGAGAATAAAGTATTCAGGAAGCCAAAAAGGAAGACCTGGGCTCAAGTTATGATTCTGACAATCATGCTGGTTTTGGGAACCTGGAAAACTTTTATTTAAATTTTCAATGCTCCAGGCAGGACATCTTAAATTTAGCATGTCCAAAACAGAATTCATTATCTTTCCCCCTAAGTCCTAGAGGGCAACACCATCTTCCAGTCCCTCAGGCTTTCAGCCTACTAGTTACCTTCAACTCCTCTTTATCTCTCACACTGACACCTCCCTCTGGCATATTCAACCAGATACCAAAGCTTGTCAATTTCATCTTTGCAACATCTCTTTAGTACTCCTCCTCTGACACTACCACCACTCTAGTGCAGGACCTCACCATCTTACCCCTGGATTATTACAATAGCCTGCTGATGTGTGTGCCTGCCTCAATTTTCTTCCCACTACAAGCCATCCTCTCTATTCAGACACAAAAGTTCAGTTCCTAAAGTGCAGTTCCAATCTTACTCAAACTCCAGTGGCCCCCTATTGTTTCCAGGAATGCAAAATGCTCTGTTTGGCATTCAAAGACTTTCATAACCTAGCCCCCTTCTACTTTTCCAGTAATGGAAAACAGCCTCCTGGCTGTTTCACAGACCCTGTACTCCATCTCTCAGCTCTGGGAATTTTTCTCTGGCCATTCCCCATGCCTGGAACACTCTCCCTCTTCTACATCCACTCCCCTTACTGGCTTTCCTGACTTCCTTTGTGTCTCAGCCAAAATCTCATCTTTTACTTGAAGTCTTCCCCAAACCCTCTCTTAATGATTTCCTCTTATTTTTCTTTTATGTAACTTGCTTTGTATATGTTTGTTTATAAGCTCCTTGAGGGCAGGGGCTGTCTTTTGCCTCTTTTTTTGTATCCCCAGTACTTAACAGAGTGCCAGGCACATCGTATGGAGTACAGTGCTCAATTAATTAGGACTACAAGTTGTAGACAAGTTACTTAATGGTCAGTACCTGTAGAGGGAGGCTCTTCACAAAAGTTAACCTCTGGTAACGAAATCCCAGGTCTGGACCAAAATAAAAATGCTATTTGTCTCTTTTTGAAAGGATGAAGAGTAGCATTCGTGACCTGAAAAATATGTAGTTAGTTATGTGGCGCTCTGTTCTGAATAATATCATTTTATATATCCAAGGATATCTAAATTATATACCCTATGCAGTTTTTTTTAAGATTGTAATTTAATTTATAATCTACTAAAGCATAACGTGATTTGGTATGGGTAGAACATGTATTTTAGTGAGTTGGTTTAAGTTGGTTTGATAAGAAGATTTTTAGCAAAATGGATGTTTCCTCCATCTGTGTAGATGGCAGTGGATTCATGCTTTCTAATTTGGTATGATTAAAGTCTCCATTCTATAAATCTCCCATAGGTACACCCAACATGCTGAATAGGTCTTCCTCTGTTTGAAATTGCTTATGTACCAGTGCAGCCAGTGCTTATCTCTTAGTTTGGATGCATGAGCTGTGTGCTTATTTATTTATTTTCATTTTTATTCTTACTCACGGTACTATCCTCTTCCCTTTGCCTGTCCATAATTACCTCTGAAATCTGTTATCTTTTTCCATCACGTATTTCTCTAATTATATCTTTTATGTTGCATCTCTTGCCATAATACTTTAATAATAATATGCTGGGGCCCATAATGTATCACTTTATTGCCTTTTGGGTGACCTGCAACTTTGATTCCTCATAGAATGTGATATCTATGTTTTGTAGCCAGATATCACCAAAGAATATTGGTGTTTAAAAGATGCCTCCCAATAACAAATGAGTAGGTTAAAAAAAAATAGTCCTTGCCATACAGCAGTATGTTTTGAAAAATATAATGTACTTACTCACATTTGAAATACTTCTATTCTTATGACATAGCTCAGTAGCATTTGAATCAATTTCCTGTCAGCTCCTTTGACTTTTTTGACAGTGAAAGGGCAAGCTTCTTCCTGCCAGCCATAAAGATCTATGAGTGTTATTCACTCCCAGATTTCCCACCTTCATTTAACTCCTGATTAGCCAGCCACAATGGTTTAGGTTTTCTATAAAACATTTTGAATGACTTGTACTTCAGCAAATACTGATTGAATATTTCTTCTTTGTGAGGCCATGTGCCCCAGATACTGTGGGGGATACGAAGAAGGCAAGTCTCTGCCTGCCAAGGTAGATAAGTTGAATTCCCAGAATGTTAGAGCAAGAATAGGCCTTAGACTAAGATCATCTTCTCTAACCCCTGTTTTTACAGTCAAGGAAACTGATGGAGGTTTAGCAAGGGGGTATACTTTGAACCTAGGTCTTCCTGCCCTAGCAAAACTCTATTTTTGAGTTGCTGTCTGCATGTGTTGAGGAGGGATCTCTGTCTCTGTCTCTGTTTCTCTCTGTCTCTCTCTGTCTTGCTGTCTGTCTCTCCCAGCCTCTCTCCCTGTCCCTCCTCTCCCTTATTCTCTTCCAGAGTAATGGAAGCTCCTGGAAAACATGGAGTATTTAATTTTTTTCTCTCCTTCGTATCACCAATATCTACCACAGCACCTGGCACACAGTAGATGTCTAATAATGTTGAGGGAGAGGGAGAGGGAGAGAGAGGAAGAGGGGGAGAGAGAGAGAGAGAGAGAGAGAGAGAGAGAGAGAGAGAGAGAGAGCAAATACAAAATAAATTCGGGGTACTTAGCAAGAGAGCACATACTAGAAGAGAGATGAGGAAAGGCCTTGTGGATGTTTGAACTGCTGTCTCCAAGATAGGGAAGGATTCTGTGAGGTATGGGAGTATATGGAAGATGGTTGATGCAAATTAAATTGAAGAAATCACTTTCCAGTATGAGAAACAGAAGGCCAATTTGGCGGGATCTGAGAGTGTGGGAGAGGTAGTGTTATTCTTTTTTTAAAAATTTTTTTAATGCTTTATTAACTTCTGATTTACATCGTTCGTTTCCGCCAGATTTTGAGTTACAAATTTTCTCCCCATTTTCCCCCACCCATCCCCCCAAAACAGCAGTCCCACAGGGTATCCCCACCTCCAATCTGCTTTCTCCCATATTTTCTCCCATACCCATTTCGACTTTTCCAGTGGATCTCTATGCCTCAGTGCCTGTGCATCCCATTTCTTAATTACATGTAAGATGGTATTAATAATAGTATATATATATATATATATATATATATACACACACACACACACACACACACACACACACACACACACACACACACATATATTTGAATATTTGATTTTAAAACTTTCAATCCCAGATTCATTCCCTTCCCCCCCTGCCACCCACCCCCACTGGGGAGACAAGCAGTTCAGTATAGGTTGTACATGTGTGGCTAATGCAAAACAATAACATAGTAGATATATTGTAAAAGACTGACTACATTTCCCTCCCCCCGTTCTATTCTCTACTTTGATCCTGTCCTTTTTCAAAAGTGGGTGCTTCCAACTTCCCTCCCTCCCACCCTGCTCTCCCTTCCATCATCCCCCCTCTCATCACCTTCCCCCCCATTCTCCTGGAGGGTGAGATCCCCTATTTAGTGTGTATTTCCCTCCCTCCTCAAGCCAGATTCAATAGGAATAAGGTTGACCCATTCCTTTCTGCCCGCCTATTCTTCCCCTCCATTGCAACCATTATTATCCCTTGCCTCTTCTGTATGAGATAGTTTGCCCCAATCTGTCTCTCCCCATCTCCTCTCATTATACCCCTCTCACCTCTCAATTTCACCTTTTAAGTATCATCCCTTCCTGTTAAATTGGTCCCGTGCCCTCTATCTATGTATACCTGTAAACGTATATACACACATTCACATATGTATTCATATGCCCGCATACCCTCATATAAAGACATATATATATATACATATATATTATATATTTCTAATCCCTTCAACTACTGAGAAAAGTTTCATAAGTTACAATTATTGTTTTTCCATGTAGGAATGTTAATAGTTCAACTTTGATAAGTTCCTTATGATTTCTTTTCCCTGTTTACCTTCTCATGCTTCTCTTGCTTCTTGTATCTGAATGTCAAATTTTCTATTCAACTCTGGTTTTTTCAGCAAGAATGCCTGAAAGTCCTGTATTCCACTGAATGACCATATTTTCCCCTGAAACATGATACTCACTTTTGCTGGGTAGGTGACTCTTGGTCTTAATCCCAGCTCCCTTGACCTCTGGAATATCACATTCCAAGCCCTTCGATCCCTCAGTGTAGAAGCTACCAGATCCTGGGTTATCCTGATTGTGTTTCCACAATATTCAAATTGTTTCTTCCTGGCTGCTTGTAATATTCTCTCCTTAACCTGGGGATTCTGGAACCTGGCTATAATATTCCTAGGAGTTTTCTTTTTGGGATCTTTTTCAGGAGGTGATCGGTGGATTCTTTCAACCTCTATTTTGCCCTCTGGTTCTAAAACATCAGGGCAGTTTTCTTTGAGAACTTCCTGGAGGATGCTTTCCAGGCTCTTACTTTGGTCATGGCTTTCAGGTAGTCCAATAATTTTTAAATTCTCTCTCCTGGATCTATTTTCCAGGTCAGTGGTTTTTCCCATGAGATATTTCACATTGCCTTCTATTCGTTCATTTGTTTGGATCTGTTTGACAGCATCTTGATTTCTCATAAAGTCATTAGCTTCCATTTGCTCCAATCTAATTCTGAAGCAATGATTCTCCTCAGTGAGCTTTTGAGATTCTTTTTCCATCTGGCAAATTCGACTTTTTAAGGCATTCTTCTCCTCATTGCCTTTTTGAGCCTCCTTTGCCATTTGAGTCAGTCTGTTTTTTAAGGTATCGTTTTCTTCAGTCAGGCTATTGACTCATTTCATAATTTTCTTGCATTGTTCTCATTTCTCTTCCCAATTTTTCCTCCACTTCTCTTATCTGCTTCTTAAGGTCCTCTATGGCCTATAACCAGCTTGTATTTTCCTTTGAAGCTTTTGCTGCAGGAGTACTGACTTCACTGTTTTCCTCCTGTTCCATGCCTTGCTCCTTCTTATCCCCAAAATAGGAGTGTAATGTTGGAATCTTCTGTCTGCTTTGTTTCCTCTGCCTGCTCATTTTGCCACTCAATTATTTGACTTATGGGCTTTTTGCCACAGTAGGACTCTGCCACCAGACAGGGGAGTTTTCGTCCCAAATGCTGGGGTTTTCTCAGCTGCCGGAGGTATTAGATGGGTGCCCTCTCTGAAGTCTCCACATGCTCTGGCAAGCTGGACACACACCCCAGGACCTCCACCTTAGACTGCAATCCAGATCCAAGCAGGTTAAAGCAAGAGCCATTACCCCTCAGACTGGTGCTTGGTCCCCCTACACTCTGCTGGCCAGGAGCTGAAGCAGCCATGTGGCACTGGCAGGCTGTGCTGGTGTCTCAGTGGTTTCTCGCCCCGGGGGTAAAAGCCATACACTCCCACTTGCTGGTCCCAAAGTCCAGACTGCACTGGCCTCTCACCTTGTCCTTCGCATCTATGTATTGATAAATCTGGAAAGGGCCACAGCTGCTGCTGATCTGGAGTCCCTCTGGCTGGTGGCTGGTCAGGCCCGCCCTGGGGCTAAAGCCTCGGCGTGGTGCTGGGCTCAGCTCCCAGAGCGCTGCGCTGGCCGATTCCTGCCTCAGCAGGAGGTTCGCTTCTCTGTGTCATTATGTGGGTTCTGCAGCTCCAAAGTTTGTTTAGAGTCCCCTTTTTACATGGATTGGGGAGGGTGGAAGCCGTAGCCGCGGGAAGGTCCTGCTTCTACTCCACCATCTTGGCCTAGTGTTATTCTTATAAGGCTGAAAAGATAAGTTGGAGCCAGCTTTTTTTGTTTTTGTTTTTTTATAGGACTTTAATAGCTAAAGGCCAGATTCCCTAGTTTGGAAATTTATATTTTATGCTAGCATGACTTATGTTTATATTATTTATTAAAAGAAGTGAAAGTATTATTACTGTTCTCAGCTTGGGCATATAAACAGATGAACTAATGATTTGGTCTTAATTTTTCTTTAAGAGTTTTTTATTGATATCTTTTTTTTTTACCACCTACATTTCTTATTGGAACTGTCAAGACAACCCTTTTTCAGTGTGAGCATTTACACTTCAGAAATCAACAAATACTACAAATGAGGACTTGATTTATTGTTTTATTGATTGTCTAGTCTTAAGGAAGTGATGGAAAAAATGTTAACATAGATTTAAGTTAAAAGTGTGTGGAACTTGGAGCTAGTTAAACATTTACCAGCACACCTCTGCCCATCCCTTTCCAGAGAACTATACCTTGTAATAAATTATTAAGAAAAGGGATAAAGAAAAAGTTCTGCAAAAGTTAATATCAAAAAAAGTCTTCCATACCTATGGTCCCCAACTTCTGAAGTGTTGAGTGGGGAAGTGTCTTCTGCTTTGTTGGGGCCAGGTCATTATAATTTTGCAGCATTCAGTTTTGATTGGTTAGGTATTGTTCTTCTTAACATATATATTGTATCGTTCCCTGCTTCTCTGTATTCATCATATTAATAATTTCTTATAACTCTGCAGCATTATTTTTGCACTACAACTTGTTTAGCCATTTCCTAATTAATGATCATTGATTTTTCCCCCCGTTTTTTACTACCTTAGAAAAAGTGCTTCTCTAAATATTTTATTACATGTGGTTTTTTGTCACTGGCCTCCTTTGGGTATATGCCTAACCAGGCAAGTTTTAGGTCAACAGGTCTAGATAATTTAGTCTTATTTGCACCAATTCCAGATTTTTTTCCAGAGTACAGTAATTGGACCATTTCACAGGTCTACTAACGATGCGTTAGTATATTGTTCTTTTCATAATTCTTTCAGTATTGACTTTTCTCATCTTTTGAAGACTTTGCAAATGGTTGGATGTGAGGTGACAAGTATTTCTCTAATTTTATATAGAATGTTCACATGGTTATTAAATAATTTGCAATTCTTTTGAGAATTGTCTATTTATGTCTTCTGCCCACTATTCAGGAATAGCTTTGATCTTACATATTTCTTTTAGAGATCTGTGTACCTTGGATATCATTGGTCTTAATTTCCAATACAGATAGTAGATTTTCTTAAGACGCAGGCCGTGTTTTCCTGGCTGAAGCAAACCTGATAATAAAACTATGTTTTTATAAAAATAATAAAACTACTTATGTAATAAATTTTCTGCTAGACAGAACATCCTAAATACATAATAATTATTCATCTTCTACTTATTGAATTGAATCAAATATGAGTAAATATAGAAGGTTAAAATATTTTTTAGAGGTAATTTCTTTATTGCTATGGAGCCTGGAGTTTTTATCCTGGTGCTTTTTATCATCTGAGACAGGCTTAGACAGGGAAGATTATAAATTTCATTCAGGCCTTTGCTAGAAAGAAAGGAAAGTTCATAGAAGAAACTCTTTTTGGAGAAGGAGGGAGCACAGGAATGGTACGAAGGACCCTGGGGAGAGTGGGCCTCTTAACTCTGGTTTGGGAGGATTAAATGGATTTTTTTTAAATGGCTTTTTGGAAATGATTTAGCCAGGAAGATATGACAGAGTGGCCTCTTAGTCTTATCTCACATTTATGTGTTATCTCAATTCAGATTTAATTGTAAGTATCATGTTAACCAGTTCTCAGTTTGATGGAGTTCAGAGAGAAATTGTCCTAGGACATGTTGTTATCTTGCTATTATTTTATCCTTAATATTCTGCTATTTTGCTGGTGGACAAAATGATAACCTTTTGTAAGTGAAAAAGTATTAGAATATAAACTCATCTTCTGTAAATATTCAGAAAACATCTTCAGGACAATCTTTAGAGCAAACAGGATGACAGAGAGATGCAGTTTACTTCATACTGTTCCCATGTAGTTTCAGGTTCTACTAGGTCTCTGTTTTGAAACTTTTCAGTACACTTAGTTCATAATGCTCCAGTTCCAGTATAGTTTGCTGAATTAGTATTGACCTTTCTATAATGCATTTGGTATTTACATTTGAGCATGAGATGATCAGATCATAAGAAAATTCAGAATGCTTTGAACTTTCCTAACCAATGTACTGTTTTTCCTTATTAATTTTTCTTTCTGTTTTATTTCATATTAGAGCTAGACTTAATCATCACAGAAGTGGCTTCACCTACTTCTTCCTTGGGGGGGAAGTTGGTGAAGAGAAGGAGAGAAATAATTTAGTGTTTGTTTAAAAGAATTTTGGTTGGTAGACTTGAACACAGGATATAAACACAATTCAGTTACCACTAGGTTGAAATTTGCTTTCTGAGTAAGAATCAACAGAATATTAATTTGGGCAACTAGGAAATTTTAAGTAAATCTCAAGCAAGGAATTAAATAAATAAAAGTAAGTATAAAGGTTATCAAATCAAAGCAAGGTAGGTAAATAATTTATACTTCAGCAGTATAAAAGTGGAATAAGTGGTAATTCCCAGATAGTTTAGTTAATGTACTTTGAGATGCTATGCTGTTGCATCTTAAAGACATTTTCTTAGAAAACTTAAAGGTACTATGGTAGTTCTATAATAGACTGTTTAAAAATCTGGTTTCAAGTTTTGTCTCTTAACATTTGACTAGCTGTTGGCTTCCACTTAATTTATATTTATGTAGATCTTTCAAGTGTACCAAGTTTCTGCCTTCTTTTTATTTCTAGGCAATCAACCAGTGTTAGCCAGCAAAAGTACTTAAGGAATGATATAAGTGGACAGAATCTGGTTTGAGAAAAAAGATGCCTTTAGAAATCTAAAATAAATGGTTAGAGAACATCATGGGGCAAAATAGATTTTCCATACCGGAATGAGTGGGCTAAGAATCCATTTGGAAGAGAGAATGGGAAAGAAGAAAGGATACCTGTCAGTAATTGTAATTTACTCTAATCTAAGCAGATTTCTTAACCACATTGAGCTTATTTAACAGTGAATATGGTTGTGCCCAGATAGGACACAGGCATTCCCAACTTTTTTTTTTTCAATGTAAGGAACTTTTTAACATTCAGAAAATTTCATGGAATAGCCCCTAGCGTGTTATGGCTATTGCTTTGTGATATCTATTGATTTGTGAAATAAATGATCATCAGAAGATGCTATTGAGAGAAAACATAAAGCTCTTTGTAAACTTTAGTGTTATATAAATGTTATGATTTTAATTTCTATTTTATTAAATTACACCAGCATCTATATACATTTGAAAAATCATAAATCACTTCATATTTAGTTGAAGATAAATAAAGATCAAAATAACAATGATTGAGATACACACACACCACCCCCCACACCCATGGATTCTGAGACTCTTTGTGATAACGTGTAGGATTCCTGACACAAGCTCATTTAATGGGAACCATCTCTATATAGCTATTCTAGTTTGTTTTTTAGGAATTTCTCATTTGCCTTCTTCCAATTTTTCTGAATTATTCAGTTTTTTAAAGTAAAACATTTCAATATTTCCTATGGCTATAATTGGTACCACTTTTGCCTCTTTGTATTGCTAGTACTTAGCACAGTACCTGAAGCATAGTAGGCAGTTAATAAATGTTTATTGATATTGATTACTACTTTACCTAGCACTTGTACTGCTTTTTGTTTCAACAATTGTGAATGATTACAGATCTTGCTGACCAGTTGTTTCTAAGCAATTGATTTTAGAATGTTTTATCATAAAGGTTATGAATAAAATACTCTTGCAGTTCAAGGATATGTATTTAATTTCTTTTCATTTTCTGGTTATATTTAATGTGCTTGAATCTATAAAACCATTACTATTCATGTGAGAGAACTTTCTGAGTAAGACATTTCTAAGTTCTATTAAATGTTTTAAAAATAACATATTTGAGTTTAAATTTTAAAAATTGAATAGTTAATGAAATTAATAAATATGGTAAGTTTGATAACATGTCAGAACCATAGGAGAATGGCTACTTAGTGTAATTTAAAATGAATGGAATTCCTAAATTGTAGTATGCCAAATCTTCATATAGAATTGACGTGATGCCTCAAGCTTACTAAATTTGTCAGGGTTCCAACCTGATTTAGGAAATGATGTTCTGTCGATATCAGGGCCCTGTTTCTCACTGTCATTGTACTTCATAGATTGACCCTTAGAGGTCTATCATAGAGAACCTTAGAATTCATATAACCCAACTCTTTCCTGAAGCATAAACATCTCCCAACAAGTGTACTGTCTGGGCTAACTTCAACACTTCTAATGATAAGGCACTAACTAATTGATGATGAAATCCAATTTTAAAACTAGATCAAATAGTTAGGTCTAACTTAAGTTGAGCCAAAAGTTTATCTCCTTTTAATTTCTTTTGATCTTGTTTCTGCCCTATGATTCCAAACAGAATAAATCAAATCCCTCTTCCATATAACCCTAAATTTATTTTACTTTAAGTAATTGTAAACCTGCTTTCACTCTTACCCACCCCCATTTTCCCCTCAAGGCTAAATAAACATTCCTTGTACCAGGAATGGTTCAAATGGTTATATACTGTAAAAGGAATTTTTGTTCAGGTATGGGTTGGAATAAATTACCTTTAAGATTCCTTCCAACCCTTAAGAATGTATAGTTATGATCGTTATTGTGCCTTAGGCAAGATTTGAAAATAGCATCCCATATGTGAACCAAAAGTTTTGGGTCTTTATCATAACACACAGTATCATAAATTAATATTAATCAAATAATATTAATACTTCAGCAGCACAAAGATTTTTCCAACATTTAAAAAATGTGAATATTAAAAAGTAATGTTATATTCCTTTACTTCCTGCTGTGGTTGTTACCTATACCTAATCTTCACCTCTATTTATTACAGTAGTATATTAGCTTGTATAGTATATTAGCTCCCTTAGCTTGAAGAACTCTAGTGTTGGAAAATATACTACCTCTAGAATTAGGTCATTAATTTTTAGACAGCTCTTAATTGTGAAGTTTTTTGTTGTAACAAATTAAAATAGCCTCTTCCATCTATTGTTCCTAGTTCTGGCCTCTGGGATCTGGTCCCTCAGTGGGGTTTCAAAGCCCCTGGCACTTTGCCAACACAACTGCAGATGCTTTAGTGGTGTCAGTTGTTTAAACAGTCATCATGCCCTTCCTTCAACTAGGAAGACTATCAAACAAGTAGTAAGGATCAAATTTTAGATTGTTGTTAAGCTTAGAAGGAAAAGGAAAAACTGACACTGTGCCTGGGCAACTGGTGTTACCCCCCCTCCCCCCCACTCCACCCCCTGGTGTATAAGTTAAATAAATATTGATTGAATCCTGTGCCCTATTGTACTAGTGAAAACAAGACAGTGATGGCAGGAGGAAGAGGACTAATATCTATAGTAAGGGTAGGAAAAGGACAGTAGCAATGGGAAAAATACTAGAGTATCTCCTTCAAATCAAATGAGATATTTGTAAAACTTACTAGCATAGTGCCTGGCATAGAGCAACAGCTTAACAAATGCTTCTCCACCCCCACCCCCCCATTTAAAAATGTCAGTGAATCAATTAGCCAATCAGCAAACCTTTATTAAGTGCTTACTATGTATGTGTCAAGCACTGTGCAAAAAGCTGGGGACACAATAGGAAAAAAGTGAAAAAGTAGCCTTTGATACGGGATCAAGCTACTTTGCTGAAAAGAAAGACTCAGAAGCAAAGTAGCTTTGCTTTTCCTATTCACATTGGAAAAATTATTGAAGAAGAGATGTTTTAAAGTTTCTGGTAATATGATGTTATGGATAAAATATTCTGAAAAGATCTACTAAATAGGTTTCTGAAGTAACTTGGCCAGTTTGCCACCATATCTTGAACATAGTTTACTCTAAAACTTCGAAAAATAGATCTAAAAGATCAAGAAGCTAAATTATTTTATGGTTTTAGAAGAAAGGCTTTTTTATTCATCGTACATGTTGAATTTGTAATCATATTTTCCCTTGACATCTCACCAGAATTGTCTTTATAATAAAGCAGATTTGGGTAACCTTCCTCCTCCCCTAATTGCCTCTTTTCCCTCCTCCCCCCCCCCCCCAGCCCAATGAGTACTTGATATCACTAAGGAAGTATCTAGTAGGTTGGAGAGGGATCATAGGATTTTAGAGCAAGAAGGGAGTTTGGAGGTCATCTACTCCAGCATTTTTATTTGCAGGTGAAGAAAAAGACAGGTTAAATAACTTGTCCAAGGTCACATGGACAGTAATGCCCAGTTAACTCTCTGTTTATTATAATACAGTCCTTTTTACATGACACCGCATTGCCACCCATCTTTGTGTTTCTCAAAATGTCCTTTAAAATGTGTTAGCTATATGTTGTATCTTTATATCCCTTAAGACCTAGTGGGACATACAAGGTTTACAAGATGTGCTGCTCTCTTACCTTTGCTCCCAAAAGAGAATGGTGACTGTGATTGTTCATTCTCCTGTCCTGGGATACATTTACCTCTTTGTGCCTTCCTCCATTTTAGGGGAAAGGAATTATAGGTACCCAGAGAAAAACTTTTGTGCAATGTGTTTTACTAAGAGAAGATTTTTTTTAAACTAAGTAGTTAAAATAAGCTTCATTACTTTGCTAGTTCTAAGTGTATTTTTCACCTCTTTGACTACTCTAATTTGTGAATTTCACAATTTATCCATATACTCTGCAAAATATTTTTTATTTGCAAAGATTTGGATATTTTGTTGGCTTGGGTTGGATTTAATTCCCTAGTATTTTGTTGTCTTCTGTAAACAATGAATTTTGGTTTTTAAAGCTTTTAAAGAACAGCCCTATTTGAAAACTAAATTTCCAAGATTGGCAATATTGTGAAATGGTAATATGAAAAATAATATGGCTGTTAGCAGGGTGTTTTTTTTTCTGCACTGAAATGTAGATTTTTCTTTGAAAAGTATTCCCTAATATTTACCTACTCTGTGTGATTTGGCTCTTTCTCTGTAACTGTTAATATATGACATGGAGTTAAAGCTATCTGGGATCTGGAAGTATCTGAAGTCTGTATTGCATATCCTGATTCACAGGCGTTACATTACAAAACTGGCTTCCTGCCTTCTGTGTTTTATTGTTATGTTCTCAGAAGCTGCATTATTTGTTGCAGTTTATGCATTAGCTGTTGTCTCAATGCTTATTCAGTTTCCTGCAGGCTGACAAAGTGGGAGGTGCTTTGTTTGATACATTGCTGATTTTTCACTGTGCTTGTTCTGGAGTGCACATTGCAGCCATCTTAATTACATTTCAGTGCAACTGAGACAGTGCAGTGTCTCAAAATGGCTGCTTGAATGTTCTCTGTAGCAGTTTAGCTTGAATGTATGCTAATAAGCAAATCTTTTGTAGTCACATGCATCGGGACTAGAGGTAAGAAGCCATTTACAATATTCTTGTTTGGAAAATTGATTCTTACCAACATATTTGAATTTTGTTTAATTTATGGAACCACAATTTTATATAAAGGAAGAATAGGCTCTCTTAAGAAGTTAACATTACTAATTACTCAGAACCTTTATGCTTATAAAAAACTCATAGAAATTAATGAGGTCAAAGGTTAAATTCTTTAAAAATTCTTAGACCAGAAATAAATTTTCATTATCTAAATTGTTTCACTCAGACACACTAACAGTGCTTTTCTGGCCTTGATTTAGTTAGTTAATATTTAGTTTATGCTAAGACTTCTTGTATGTTAATTATTTTTAAATCTTTATCAAATTGAATCATTTGTGTTGTTGTTTTTTTCTAAAGTGTTTTAAGTCAGTCTGACTTTGTAAAGGTTTATAATAGAAACATAAGACTACAAGTCTTACATTTTGAAGAACAGTAAAAGGTTTCTGTTTCTTTGGAAAAAGTCATTGTTTTTAGTGATTTTTAAAGGTCTATGCTTAAATGTTTAGTCTATGGGAACTATACCACTTATAGACAGTTCATTTTCTATTTTGTATTGGATCCCTTCCCCCTTTGTGTTTCTATCTTATTCCTACCACCTCCAAAAATTAACTTTTTATTCTAGTTTTAAAATTTAGTTGACATTTAGATTATGACCTTGAATTTAGAATTTATTCACATTTTCTTGGGCCCTAGTAACTGTTTTGTTTTTCTACTGCTAAAGTGTGTGTGTGTGTGTGTGTGTGTGTGTGTGTGTGTGTGTGTGTGTG
>NW_027186350.1:6779355-6855310 GCF_028583685.1 Petaurus breviceps papuanus
CACACACACACACACACACACACACACACACACACACACACACACACACACACACACACACACACACACACACACACCACACACACACAAACTAGCTGTGTGACCTTGGGCAAATTACTTAAACCCCAATATGCCCTCCAAAAAGCAAAAAGAAAAGAAAAGTAAGACAGTCCTTGCCCTAAAGAAGCTTACATTCTAATTGGGGAAGATAATGAATCATTTAGTCAGTGAACTTTTTGTGCCAGGGAAGAATGTTTTGGTTTGGGAGGTTATAGAGATGAGCTGAAGTCATAGGGCAGTTGATTGATAGGGTCTTTCCAGAATCAATAGTAGAATAATTTGACTATAATTTCTTGAATATGAGGTAAAAAAAGGTAGGTGGGGGGAGTAGACATTTGGCAGAAAGTCAGATGGCAAGAACATGGCCCATTCAAGCTAAGATGTAGTGCTCACAGCAATTCATTCAACCAAAATATATTTGAGACATATATAAGAAAAACAATAAGTACATACGCAGTGAGTATTTCAGGACCCAAAGCAGCAACCAGAACAACTATGTCGCCTTATACTGCAATTTCACTAATATGAGGAATATAACAGCCCCAGAAATAACCAAGAATGTGTGGTGGCATTGGGGACTATTCCCCTAAGTTTGAGCCATTACTTTAATTCCCTTTAGAACAAGGGAAGAGCCCTGTTGCATTTTACTCCCAGTGAATGAACATTGTTTCTTGGAGGAGTTTGTGCCTGTCTTACTCTGATTATTGGCACCAGTTTCTATTATTAAATATGCCAGAATTGGTGAATTTGATAAGGAGATTTTACTTAATTAGCATTTCATGTTTATATTTCTAATAGGCCCCGCCCCCTAACCCCACCCCCCCACCCCCACCCCACCCCCGCTGAAAAGGGAATAGATTAACAACTACAAGCATGAAATGGTTAAGTTTTTTTGGGCTGGTCTTGACTCAGGCCCCCCTCTCCACTCCCCCTCTCCACCCCACATTTTGTCTTTGGAACAGAAAGAGGCAATAGTCAACAAGGACATGCATCCAGAACCCCTTGAGTTGATTTAGCTGAGTACAGCTCCCTTGCCTGAGTTGTCCATCTTCTATTAGCTAACTGGTCACAGAGCACTTGGAGCTCATTACTGTTTTGTATTCAGGCAATCAGGAAATGATGACAATAGCCTAAGCCTTTAGTTTTCTCTGAGCCAGTCATTTCCCAAGAATGGTTTTAATACTAAAAAAAATATTTGTAACTTAAATTTTTTTGGTTGCATTTTAAGTTCAGAACTGTGTCCTTCCTTCCCTCCCTACCCTGCAGCAGAGAAAGCCATTATTTGTATACAAGTGTGTGTATCTCTCTTTTTCTCTTGTGTATGTGTAAATAAAATCATACTATGCATACTTCTATACATCAGTTTTTTCTCTGGAGGTAGATTGCATCTTCCTTCATAGTTTTTTTTATAGTTGATTTGAGTATATATAATATTCAGAATAAGACATTCACAGATATCCTTTAAATAATATTACTGTTACTGTATATGTAATGTTTTCTTGGTTCTGTTCATTATTATGATGTTCATTATTATTATGTTTCATTATTTCATGCAAGTCTTTACATATTTTTTTTCCCCTAAAACCAACCTGCTCCTCATTTCTTACAGCACATTTTCATCACAATCATATACCACAACTTGTTTAGCCATTCCTCAAATTATGGTCATCCCTTCCATTTTCAGTTCTTTACAACCACAGAGAGAACTGTTATAAATATATTAGAACATATAGGCTCTTTTCTCTTTTCCCTAATCACCTTGGGAATCAGTAATAATGGTATTGCTGGGTCAAAGGGTATACAGAGTTTTATAATTCAGGTTGTTCTCCAAAATGGCTGGATCAGTTTACAGTTCTACCAGTAGTGTATTAGTGTCTCAATTTTTCCACATTCCCCTTCCACATTTGTCATTCCTTCTTCTGTCATCTTAACCAGTCTGATAGATATGAGAGGACATCTCAAAGTTGTTTTAATTTGCATTACTCTAATCAGTAATTATTTAGAGCACTTTTTAATATATAGCTTTAATTTCTTCATTGAAAAACTGCTTGTTCATGTTCTTTGACCATTTATCAATTGGGAAATGACTTCTATTCTTATAAATTAGCAAAATTTTTTATGTATTTGAGATATGAGATGTTTAGCCAAGAAGCTGACCATAAAAATTTTCCCCCAATTTCTGCTTTCTTTGTAATCTTGACTACACTGGTTTTTATTTGTATGAAATCTTTATAATTTAATGTAATCAAAATTATCTATCTGACAGTGTTTTCTATCTCTTATTTATTCATAAATTCTTCTGTCCACAAGTATGATAGGTAATATGTTCCATGCTCTTCTAATTTACTTATGCTATCTCTCTTTATATCTAGGTCATGTATCTATTTTGACCTTAACTTGGTAAATTGTAAGCCATACTACTTTCCAGTTTTCTCAGTGATTTTTACTAAATAGCGAATTCTTATCCCCAAAGCTTAAATCTTTACATTTGTCAAACATAACTTTCTCTAATTGAGTTTCAGTACTTTTTAAGGAAAAACTAGCCCAACTTGCATGGGGAAAGAATATTGCTTTGACTGTGCTTGGGAATCTTAGGTTTAAGAAGGACTAAGACATCACCACCATGATTGCAGGACTGGCCATAAGGTTTCCAAGCTCATTTGAGCTTCACAACAGCTCTATGACGAAAAATGCTGCATACATTACTACCTACATTTTATTGAAATGAAGTATAAAGTAAGGAAAAAAACATTTTTGAGAACTTAACTTGGTAATATGCTAAGCTCTGAAGAGGCAAGTATTGAAAAAGCTAGGCAGTACTTGTTCTCAGGGAGCTTATATTGTAATTGTGGGAGGCAACATATTAAAATGAGGTTCAGTTGCAAGGCAGATAGATAGAAAGGCCTGGAAATCCTAAAAGAGTTTTCTTGAGAGTGGAAATTAAGTGACTTGCATAGGGTTATACAACTGGTATCTGAGTATTTAAACCCAGATTTTCCTGATTCTCAATTTACTGCTAGCCACTATATTCAGAAGCTTCTGAAAACTTGGACAAATGCATCACATATGTCTGGAAAGGGAATAGGCTTCTTAGAAAGTTTTCTACCTCCCTAAAAGGGTTCATGTTGTCAGGGAAACAGTACAGTCCAGAAGAAGGTAGTTGTAATGTATTTATAATCATATTGGAATACTTCTTCATCAGATGGCCAGTTACTTGATTTTTCTTTACGATTTGCTCCCCATCTTTCTACATGAGGGATTCTTAACCATTTTGTTTCATGGACTCCATTAGCATTCTGTTGAAGCATATGGACCATTTTCAGAATGTTTTTAAACGCATAAAAATAAATACAAAGGATTGTAAAAGGAACCAATTATTGTAATAAAGTTAGTAAAATTAAAGGAAAAAGGTTAAGAATCCCTTCTTTAGATATTTATTTCATGATCAAGTCATCCTGCCATCTCAGCTATATGCTTTAGTACAAACTTTGATTTGGTCATAGACTTGGAGTCATCTGAGGCCACAGAGGTTATGTGATGTGCCCAAGATCATAGAGATTCCACCTCCTGGGTCCTCTGATTCCAAATCCCAGGGTTAAGCTGCCTGGGCCTCATTTTTTTTCTTGCTAACTCATCTAGCTTTACTTATTGGTTATATAAGATGGTATCTTATAATGGTAGGGGGACTAGGTAGCGTAGTGGTTAGAGTACCAGTCCTGCATGCAATCTAGAGGACCTGAGTTCAAATATGGCCTCAGATACTTTCTAACAGTATGACCCTGAGCAAGTCACTTAACCCCATTTGCCTCAGTTCTTCATCTATAAAATGAATTGTCTGATGGTAGAAGGTAAAGAGGAATTAAGAAACCTCTTGATGAGGGTGAAAGAGAAGAGTGTAAAACTTGACTTCAAGGTTAACATAAAAAACAAAAAACAAAGATCTTGGGAACTGGTCCTGGCAAATGGAGAAGAAATAGCAGCAGTGTCAGGTTTTATATTCTTGGACTCAAAGATAACTGCAGATGGCAACTGCAGCCATGAAATTAAAAGATACTTGCTACTAAGAGGGAAAGCTATGGCAAAACTGTACGGCATACTAAAAGCAGAGACATCACCTTGCTGACAAAGATCTGCATAATCAAAGCTGTGATTTTTCCAATGGCAATGTATGACTGTGAAGGTTGAATTGTAAGGAAAGCTGAGTGCTGCTGAATCCACACTTTCAAATTGTAGTGCTTAAAAAGACTTTTGAGAGTCACTTGGACAGCAAGGAGGTCCAGTCAGTCAATATTTAAAGATATTAATTGAGGCTGTTCACTGGGCGATCAGATACTGAAACTGAAGCTTAAATACCTAAGTATGGTATTATATGTTACATGGTATTATATGGCTAAAGCCATATAATGAGAAGTTAAGACTCAACTGATGTTGGGAAAGATTGAAGGCAAAAGGAAAAGAGGACAGCAGAGAAAAAGATTGGATAGATAATATCATGGGAACAATGAATGTAAACTTGGACAGACTTCAAGAGATAGTGGAAAATAGAAGGGCCTTGTGTGCTGTGGTCCATGGGATTACAAAGACTCAGATTTGACTGAATGACTGGACAACAGCAAAATGAGCTGGAAAAGGAAATGGCAAACCATTCCAGTATCTTTGCCAAGAAAAACCCAAGAGGGACCACAAAGAGTCCAACATGACTGAAACAACTGAGCAATAAGATCATTGATAGGTGGTCATTCAGCCTTATAGTCTCTCCTAAGTCACTATAATAGAAACTCCTTAACAACAAGGGGCACCTGAAATATTGTTTTCTTCACCTCTACCTCCTAGATCATTAGCATCCTTCCAAGCTTATTTTAGGTGCTGTCTCCTACAGGAAGCATTTCATGATCTCCCTACATGATTTCCATTTCTATATTGTATTCCCCAATAGAAAATAAGCTTTTTGAGGTTAGGGGACTATTCTTTCTTTTTGGACTTTATAACCCAAGTGTCCATGCTTAATAAATTTATTTGAAAAATAGGATACTTTTAATACTTAAGTTACTTTATTTCTCCTTTTTCTCAGAACTAGTTCTTAAAACTAGTTTGATTCATCACTTTATGATTGAACATGAAATACAGTCTTTTTTCTTTTACTCTCCTTGGTCTTATGTTTGGGTTTCACAAAACACAAAAAGAAAATCACTTAAAGATAGTAGTAAAAATATGGATTTGCAGATTTATCATCAAAAGTTAGATTCAGCTATGAAATTATTTGATGTCTAGATTTTCTTTTTGCATATATTCAATATATCTTAATGATAAAAATGTAATCTTGCATTTAAAAAGATAAGTGGAATTGTGTCTAGCTCTTATGAAAATTAAGTATGCATCTTAGCATTTGGCAAAGAAGAAAGCATTCTAGTTTTTAAATGTAACCCAACTATATATATGTTATAAAAATAGAAGAATCACTAATTTTATCATTTAAAGTTTCTTTCTAATGGCTATTTGGTAAGGATTATTTTAATTTTAAAGGCTTTAATAGAATATAGAGAGAATTTTTTATTCGACATGGTACAATGTAATTTTTATTGCAAATGTTTGTTTTTCATAGTTTTAGGAAATTTAGGAAATTCTTTATTGTCTTATCTCAGGAATGAACTATGTAGTTGAATACTGCTTGGATCAAAATTTTAAAAACATTTTCCAGTTGTAATTGAATAAGTTAGCTTTCTTTTGTGACTTAGATCTGGATTATTAGTACACAAATCAATATTGTTTTCTAAAAGTAGTCACTGCCTGGAGTGGGGGAAGGAGGTTGGGTGGAATGGGGAAGGTTTATTCAGCAATATCCTGCTTTAGTTTAGCCATGAAATGAGAGTTGCCTTTATGTAAATTGTTCTTACTAGGCCAGCTAACTGTAACTACAGTCCGACTGGGTTTGGGTAGCAAATAATATGTGTAATGGACTTTCTCCTTGGAGTGTGTAAGAATTCAGCTTTCTGGACTAAAAGAATAGAAGTGATCTGAAAATGAGGAGTTTGACCTCTAAATATGGACACGGAAAATGCGGAATGTATAGGAGCTGGTTTCAGTTCATTTATATCTATCTGCTTTGTGCTCCATTTTAATAGTTTTATTCTTGTTAGTAGTGTTGTATGGGTAGGAGGTTCTTCACTGCACACAGTTGCTGTAGAATTAATAGTTGGCAGCACAGAAAGCATATTAGACATTCAGTTGCATTTTTGTGGCTGTACTGTGCATGTTTTGTGAGCTTTACTGACACTGCTACCTTCTTGGTAATTGTCGACTTGTGTATTTTCTGAACAAATTACTTAGCAGATGTGAATTGCTGTGTGAAAGGCAATACATCAACTTATTGTCTTTCTAATCCATTGTATTCAGTTTGTGCACGAATATGAACCACATGAGGTTTTTAGGCTCAAAATGGCTGACATGGAAGACTCATTTGAGCTTTTGACGTTTATGTAAATGAAGTTGTGTTTCTGGTTTATACAGAAGAAGTTCTTTTTGCAGTATTAAGCTGTCCACAGGTAAGAATCAATTATTTTTCCTTAAATCTTTTTAGGCCTCTACCTCTTACCAAAGGGGATGTTTTTAACTTCTGAAAATACTATCATTAATGATTGTTTGGGTAATTAAATGTTATTTTTTAGGCCAGTCTTACTACTTATACACACACACACACACACACACACACACTCACACACTCTTCTAGACACACATTTATATAATTTAAATTGTGGCATTATGCTTAGGACAGGAGGAGTAATTATCTAGTAAAAAAAGTCGTAAGAAGTCCCATGACTAAGTCAGAATGAACTAACTCATCCTTACTGTGGAGTACATGTATAAAATACACATGTGAGTGTGCATGTAGAAATTTGCATGTATATGTAAACAAGCAAATCAATTTAAGGCACGACATCATTCTGTGATTATATTCTCATGTATAGTGACACCCTCTGGTGTATGTGGAGATGTGAAATTTTGTGATCGTTCTTGATTCTGAGGATTTGGTATAATTCTATTTAATAAGAACTGAAAGAGCATTCTCCATTCAAAAGCAGACTTTTTGTATTTTAAGTGTTCCCAATTAGAATTGATCAGATTAATATGGTTTTTATATGTACTTTCATCTAGAATGCTCACTGTTTTATTATCTCATTTCAATCATTCATTGTTTTTTTCCTTATTAATGATCTTTGCAACATAATTTTAAAATGCAAGGGCAAAATGAATTTAATAATTAGATTGACTTTTAAAGGAATATATGTGTGTGTATTAATGCCATAGTTCTCTGTACATTATATTGTAATAAAATATTTAGAAAGCTGTAACTTAGAGTTTGTATGCTTATAAAAGATAGTGATGTGCACCAAGGATACTGGTATCAAAGTGGCCAAAAATTAAATATATCACTTTGATGAGGGAAAGGAGAGAGAAGAAAAAGAACTCTTTTAAGATAGGACTTTTAATTTACTTGACATTATGCTCCAGAACTATTATACTTGAGACCTCACAGCAAAAAAGTATTCATTTCATTCTGAAGCTCCAGGTCTCTAGATCCTGACAGGAAATGGGAGACTTGCTTTCTGCTGTACAATATTGACAATGGAAAGATTGGAGGCCAGATAGTGCGGGTGGCCTTGTTAGGATTATATATTGCCCTTTTGCAATATTTGTTGAATGTTCTGATGTGATGTTTTTTGGTATGTGTTTCAGTTGTATATGTCAATCTTTCAAATATACAAGTATTAACTTTCCTAACTTAAAAAGCTCTCCTATTACTATATACTTGTATACATATGTTTTGTCATAATTACTTGGCTAAATGTTTTTATCTTCCTTATCAGATTGAAAGTTAGAAAACAGGTTTTATTTATCTTCTCATCTGCTCTAGTAGTTTAGCATAGTGCTTTGAATGTACTTCAGAGAGGCATTTCATTGGTGTGGATATCCTCTCCACCAATACAATGACCAGACCCCCTCAACTCCTTAGAGTTAATGTTGCTAAACCCCCCCCCCCCCAAACCCCAACCCAATCCAATGTTAATATCTCTATCTACCTATCTATCTATCTAATCTATCTGTCTGTCTGTCTCCTTGGATAGCCAACCCTTTGAGGGGTGGTATAAGCCTCTCCATAGAAGGGTTCTCTCATCACACTCATAGAGCCTGTACTTGAAGCCTTTTCAGGGTTCTCTGTGGATAGTTGGCAGAGCCTCAAGGACCTGATATCATCTATGCACATGATAATGCTTTTAGATAAGATTTTAGTGGAGGGTTTTACATATAACAGTCAGTAAGTATTTTTTATATTGAATTGCATTGTGAAAAATGAAGATAAAAGGAATGATGGTGGTAGTAGTATAGGAAACTCTAGAAAAGAGATATTTAAAAAAATGAAACAATGAAAAGAGCACAATAGATAATAATAGGAAATGTTAAAGATGCAGTTTGTCTCTTAAATAACCTAGCCAGCATGTTAAGCAGTCTTATATAGGATTGTGGAAAAAATTGGAAGGTAGAATATACGTCATTTAGTATGACTTCCTTTCCTGTGTAGCCTAACAAGCTTTTGCCTGAATACTGATAGGTCACTTCCTCAGGAAGCAGCCACATCTACTTTTAGACTGATCTAGTTGTTAGAAAGTTATAGCTTCTGTTGAACCAGAATTTTATCTTTCTTTAATTTACCCATTGGTCTTAATTTGTCTCATCTGGAAGTAAAGGTTTTAAATTGAATATGTCTTCAGAAGATGAATTTTAAAAATACTTGTTTCTACAAAAATTCAGGCTTTCAGTCTGAACATTTCTACTTCCTTCCACAATTCCTCCTGTGATATGGTTTCTAGATCTTTTCTTTCCTCTGGCTACTTTTCAGTTTATCAAAAATATCCGTCTTAAAATATGGCACCCCAGGGGCAGCTAGGTGGGGCAGTGAATAGAGCACCAACCCTGGAGTCAGGAAGACCTGAGTTCAAATCTAGCCTCAGACACATAACACTTACTAGCTGTGTGACCTTGGGCAAGTCAATTAATCCCAATTGCCCTGCCTTCCCCCCTCAAAAAGAAATATGGCGCCCCAGATTAACTCACAATACTTAAAATATGGTCTGACCAGTGCCAAGTACAGTGGAACAGATAATGTTCTAGATCCAGAGGTTATACAGTTAATGAAGTCAAGTAATACAGTTTTTTTTTTGAAGGGGGAGGTTAAGTGGGTTAAGTGACTTGCCCATGGTCACACAGCTAGTTTTTGTGTCAAGTGTCTGAGGCCAGATTTGAACTTGGGTCCTCCTGACTCCAGGGCCGGTGCTCTATTCACCGCACCACCACCTAACTGCCCCAATACAATTATTTCTTAGCCTAGGCATAGTGTTGACTCAGAAAACTTCTAGTGAATTTAAAATCTAATCTTTTTTTTTTTACATGCATTCCAATTAAGTTACACTTATTTGTGTAAGTGAATGCTTTGAACCTATGTGTCTCACTCTGTTTGTTCCTGTGAAATTTCTAGTTAGTTTATTTTTTGTTTAGATTGTCGAGACATTTTGAATCTTAATTCTGTCCTTTCAACAATTTGTAATTTCTAAAGTGTGAGCAGTATTCTCAAGTCATTATGTAGAAAATTACTGACTGTAGGAAATATGTATGGACCTTAAAATTGATTTGGGGAAAAAAATTTAAAAACAGAAGAGTTTTATGAGGGAATAAATAAAATAAAATATAAATAAAATAAAAAGAACACAAATTCATCATTGTCATTACTGTTTTTAGTTGTCTGTCATCAGAATTATAATTTACAAAGATAAGCACTATTTGATTTTTAATCTATTAATTTGGAGTTTCTAGAGGGATTGTTTCCTTTGGATAGTTTCATACTGACTGGATAAGAATGATTTTGCTTTTTAAAAATGGGAAGTAAACAGATTGATTCTCTTCTTCCTTTGTCTTCAGGATCATATGCTTATATATGTATAGTACATATATCTACATATGCACACCTATGTGTATATGTGCCTGGCATATAGGCCCTCTATAAATGCTAGGTATTGCTGCTGTTATTATATACCCCCAGTACTGAATTTCTTTGTCTATGGTATTTGTATTTGTGAGTAATTATTTTTTATTAGATACTGATTCCTTTTAAATGTCATAAAATGGTTTGCTACATGGTAGCACTGGGGATAGCTCCCCCAGCTTGGAGTCAGGCATATAAACCAGTAGAGTTGATTAGATTAACAGAAATTTCTTTAAAACCATGGATCCTATTGTTACTCAGTTGTGTCTGGCTCTTTGTAACCCCATTTGGAGTTTTCTTGACAGAGATACTAGAATGGTTTGCCATTTCCTTCCCGAGCTCATTTTATAGATGAGGAACCAAGATAAACAGAGTTAAGTCACTTGCCCAGGGTCACACAGTGTCTGAAATTGGATTTGAACTCATGAAAATGAGTCTTCTTCACTTTAGACCTGGTGCTTTATTCATTGTGCCACCTGGCTGGCCAACAGCCACTGACACCAACACCACTTCATGTAGTAAAGTCCACAGCTATTTTGTAATTATTCTGTGGATTTGTTATGAAGTATACACCTTTATAATAAAAATGGAATGCTACTTACCAATCTGACAGTAGAGATTCTCTTACCCATTTGACAAATAGAATGTTAAGAGGATATAGATAGATAGATACTTAAATATATCTGTGTATCTATCTATCTGTATGTACACAGAATTTTAGTATCTATTGTTTTGTAATTCTAAGTCTAATCCTGCTTCATTTTTATTTATTTCCTTTCCTTATGGCTACTGTTTAAAAAAAATAAATTTTAGGGCTACTGTTCTTTAGCTTACTGAAATGTGCAAGTTCACTTGCTGTTTGGTCAGAGTTGTACCAATATATGTTGGGAGCACATAATTGGTTATTTTGAAAGAAATGTGTTTTTACAATTATTAGTTTTAATTTTTCTTGGGTGTTTAAGAACTTATTTCTTTACCTGTTGGAGTACATACAGAATAATAAAATTTTAGAGCTACGAAGGACCCTAGAGTTTATTTAATTCTATCCCTTAATATAAATAGATGAGAAAACTCTCCCTGAGGTCATATTATTAGGCCACAGATGGGACTCAACACCATGCATTCTGATGTCAGCTTGTATTTTCTTTATGTTTCTTGTTTGGGTCACACAGTTTCTTTCAGAACTTTTACAAATAATTCCCTTTCCCTAATCTAACCATAATGTTCCCTATCTTTTAATCGATTAATCAGTGTCCAATTTCCTTGGGAGATTGTCCCTGATTACATAATCTGAACCTGTCCCTAATCCATGAAGCACGTTTTCTACCCAACTTTTTTCATTATAGTACGTGACTAACAATAACAACAACAAAAATAATCGTAGACCTTATATAGTGTTTTATACATATTATTTTATTTGAGTCTCATTGTAGTTCTGTAAGATAAGTTATTTTAGGCATTGTTATCCATATTTTATAGATGAGGAAACTCAAGAGAGAAGTAGTGACTTGTTTATAGTCACAATGTACCTTGTAGGTGCTGGGAGGTGGAATTCCAACTCAGAACTTGTTGATTCAGGAAGTTCTTTGCACATCTTAACTACCTCTCCTAGGGATCTTAAGGTCTTTTCTAACTCTAAAACTGTGATTCTATGATACACAGTCATTATAAATGTATATTTTGGGGGTCATATGTTAGTATAAGAATTTGTTCATGTGCTTAGGAGCCGCTATTATAGAGGTTTATGGGTTTCTAAGATTAAAAGTTGGGCATGGAGATCATCTAGGCCACCCTACTTATTGTTGAGGAAATTAAAAGTGAAGAGACTTGTTTAAGGTCACATGGGTAGGTAGTAAGTCTTCGAACAAGGTATGGGATTCATGTCTTCCAAATCCAGTGCTTTGCCATTTTACTGTATCTCATGCAATAACAACCTCTTTCATCTTGAATGTCACCACGGGACCCTTTCATGTCGAGAAGATCTTAAAGAAAAGTCACAGAGGAAGACAGCAAGGGAGATGAAAGACATAGTAAGAAAATAGAGGGAAGAAAGTAAATATATGTTAAAATAACAATAATGCCAGTTGCATAAGTGTTGTACTGTTGCTTTAATCCCTGTTATATTGGATACTCAACTATGTATGTAAATGCCCATTACAGTTATTAGGAGAACAATGAAGATTCTCTATATATTTTTGTAGGAGGCTCATAATAAAATTGGTTCTGATTTAAACAAATTCTTATAAGCACATAAAATTTAGAGCCAGCAAGGACCTTAAATAGTAATAACGATACTACCTAATTATTTACACAGTGCTTTTAAGTTGCCAAGTGCTTACATGTATTATTTCATTTGACCCTGGGAAGTAGGTGTTACTAACATCCCTATTTTACAGATGAAGGTAAAGGAATAAGAGAAGTTAAGTGACTTTCTCAGGTTACACAACTAATACTTGTCTGAGGCAGGATTTGAACTTGGGTCTGCCTGGCTCCCAAATCCAGTCTACTATATCACTACTTTATCATTCAGGAAACTTAGGCTCATAGCAGTGAAGTGATAGCATAGATGGTAAGTAGCAGAGCTGAGATTTGAAAAAAAAAACAACCCTCTAATTTCTCAATCTGGAATTTTTTGCTGCTTTTCTATATATATATTTTTTTTTTCAGTAATTATTTTCCTTTTGTGTCCTTAAGAATACTAAGAATAAGGGATTTTTATAGGTCTTTTAATTTTAAAGGTAAAATAACAGTTATACTAAACATTCAGTTATTCTTCAAAGGCTTTCACTCCTTCCCACCTCAAAAGAGCACCACTACTAAAATACATCCCAAAGTTTCTAAGCCACCCTCTAAAATAGAAGTATGTACACAAAAATGTCTTCTTTTTATTATATCCCACTGCCTACTGTTTTTCTTTCCCGGTATAATTTTAAATAGATAATATTTCAGAAAGTTATTGGCAAAGCAGTTCTTTTGTCTGCAAAATCATGAAGGGAATACACACACACACACACACACATACACACACACGAGCACGCGTGCCCACCTGCTACCAGAGACATTCCTTTTGAATCGAAAAAGGTAAATTTAGGTTAATTTAAAGGAAGGCTAATGAGTGACATTTGGAAATTATTACGCAAGGAATTGGATGTGGACAGAAGTCTTTAGTAGATCCAAAAAGACCCCTGTTATTAACTGGAAGTAAAATGTTTTGAGGTACTTTGTTGGCCTTTGAGTTCCTTCCCATCTTTAAATCTGTAATCATTTTTGAAGTTGTTATCAAGGAGGACAATTAGCATCCTATAAAATGTTACTTGGTGCAACGGGCAGAATAACAATTATGGATTAGTTGAACTATCTTTGTGCTTTAGTGTTAAATTGAAATGAAAAAATTAATCAAGTACTTATTAAACACCTTTGATATTCTAGGCACAGTGCTAAAATATATAGTGCACTGGGCAAAGAAGTAAAATGAATGAAACAACCTTACGCACCTCAAGAAAATTGTACATTGGAGGTGAAGGAAGGAGCCATAGCATAGTAGGAAGTTCTAGATTTGAAGTAAGAGGGTCTGGGTTCAGATCCTAGCTCTGGCTTGTCATTTCTGTGAATTCAATCACTTAACTACTCTAGGCTTCCCCAGTTTCCTCATCTGTAAAATGAGGAGTTGATTATACTGCTAAAGTCTCTTTTGAGCTCTAAAGCTATTATCTTAAGAAGTTAGCATTGTGGTTAGTATAGCTCAGTGAATAATGTTTTTTTAACATAGTTTGGGATTTGTTGAGATAAATAGGCTATAATATCTATAGAACAGAATCCATTTATCTTTTTAAAAAAATGACCAGCTAGAGTATTGCCTTTAGTAGAAAATATTGCTTTTTGGTGATTTAATGAAATGTATTGGACTTATTAACTAATTACTCTGTGAAATGAAAGATTTTTAAATTAATAGGGAATCTGTTACATCTGATATTAGTCTTTAGATGAAAAAAATATTTGTGTTCTTAAGGACATAATAGGATTTTATTACTTTTCTCTGTACCCTCATTTAGCCCTTCTGACCTTTGGATAACCTTTCCGACTTCCTCAGTGATTAGAGATCCCTAGTTCTCTGTTCATTCTTTGACCTCAATTTATTAGATTATAGATCCCTGGCCTGTGGCACCTGATAACCCTGGATAAGTCCTGCCAGCTGTTTTCCTTATGCTCTTTAGTCATCTTACTTGACTCGTCAGGCATTCTTGCCAGTGAACACTAAATGTTTCACTTTGGATATGGAGCAAAACTTTGATTAATTCAGGTTACCATGTAGCAAAATATTCTAATATAGGCACAAAGTGACTGAGGCCTGGGAGCTAAGTTGCTGTAGAGGCAAGAACATGAAATTCTTTCTCACACTCTTATTTTTATTTTGATGAAGGATTACTACCAAGATAGATTTTAATCCATTTTCCTATTAGATATACTTCTACTATATGATGCTATTCTTGAAGTTGTTTCTAGCTTTTTTATTGGCTCCACTCAAATCTGCAGGCCTACATAGGTTGGCCTTGCCTACATAGGTTGGCCTTGCCTACAGCTTAATCCAAAGATTTTTTACATGATAGGTTATACACCCCCCTTCTGTACCCTGGCACTGCTACTACCCTGATGCAGGCCCTTATCACTTTATGCCTAGACTATTACAGTAGTCTGTTGGTCTCCCTCCCAAGTAAGCCATCCTCACGTGAAACGTCAAAGTGATCTTCCTGAAGTAAATTCTAGTGGCTCCTTATCCCCTTTAAGATCAAACGTGTCATTTGAAGCCATTTACAACCTGGCCTCCTTTTTTTTCCTTTCTCCCACCCCCCACCCCCTTTTTTAGTCTTCCTATACCTTAACTGTATATGTTCTTCTGGGATCCAGTAACAATGACCTCCGTGCTGTTTCTTGTATAAGGCATTCCATATCTCTCCGCTGGGTATTTTTACTGATTTTCCTACATGCCTAAAGTTCTCCTACTCCTCATCACAATTTCCTGGCTTCCCTGTCTTTAAAGTCCCAGCTAAAAACTTCACCTTCTACAAGAAGCCTTTCCCAATCATCTTCCATAATGGTTAGTGCCTTTTCAGTGTGGGTTAGCTGTGATCATCCTGTACGTCCTTGTTCACATGTTGTCTGCACCATTAGACTGCGATCTCCTTAGATCAGAAACTATTTTTTGCCTTTCTTTGTATCCCCAGCACTTGGCACAATGTCTGTTCTATAGTAAATGCGTAATAAATGCTTATTGATTTGACTTGGAAGAATTTAAGACTTGATTAATTTTGAGTTCCTTATTGTGAACAACTACTTTGAGGTTTTCCTTTGAAAATTAAGGTTTGTATTCAGAAAGAACCCAAACTCATGATCTCTTTCCCAGTCTCATTCAAATAACCCAAATTATTCTTTTAGAGAACAGTGATGTTCACCAAGAACAACAGCAACAAAATTAAAAGCAATATTCAACAAAGCATTGAAAGTGTGAAGGAGGGTAAGAACTCTGGCCTGGCTGAATTTCACTTGCTGTCATGCTAGTTGATCTCTTTATATATGCAACATGGAGATGCAACATAGCTTAAAAACCCAGTGTCAGTGTTTTGTTTTTCCATTTCAAAAAGAAATTTTTTTTAATTATGAGCTTCACAGACACCCCCTCAGAAAAACAACCAACAAACATTTTTTGTGTTAGGAAGTAGAACAGAAAATGTGAAAATGAGAATTTTTATTATATATAATAACTTGAGTTTTTTTTTAAGCCTAGAACAAATTGTAAGATGTTATACTTTCAAAATTGTTTTGTTTCTCCATGTTCCCTTATGAGCTTCCTTCTGTTCTCTTTTAGTGGCAGTATTTTCAGTAACCACAAAATAAGTGTTATTTCATGGCAAGTGCTTCTGTTTATCCTCATTGTGGTTATGCCTGTTTGTGTTCCTTTAGTCAGAGGGTTTATATGTTCTTTTTTTTTTTTTTAAAGCAATTGGGGTTGAGTAACTTGCTCAAGGTTACACGGCCAGTTATTTCTGGGTGTGGTTCTGAGTGTCTGAGCCCAGGATTCGATCTCCAGGTCATCCCAACACTGGAGCCGGTGCTCTTACTCGCTGTGCTACCTGGCCGCCCCAGGTTTATATATTCTTAAGACTCTGGGTTTTTCCTTCTGCTGCCCTCTGGATGGTCTAATTGTTAGATAATTTAGTGCATTATATACCTTAGCATAAAGTTAATATATTTAAAAGTTTAAAATTTTCATTTTTTTCCAATTAATAAAAAATGAATACCTAATATATATATATCTTATTTTAATAAAATTTTATGTTCCTCTAATTTAAAAAAGAGAGAAAGAAAGAGGGATGAATGGAATGAATATCATGTGCTTGAGTACCTGCATATGTACATATACCATTGTCCTGAGTGAGCCCTGTCTCATGATTATGTTCTTATGATCTGTCTTAAATGAGCACACAAAACAAAAACTAAATAAATGAGATAATATTTTACTTAGAAATTCTTAGTTTGATTTTTTTTTTCCTACTAAAGGAAGCATTTATTAAGTGCTTACTATGTTCCAGGTACTGAGATTAGCTCTGGGGATATGAAGAAAGACAAAAACAGTCCCCGCCTGGTTTTCAATAGCCAACGTTTTAGCGGGGGAGGCAACTTTCAGACAGCTGTGTATTACAGGTTGCGCGTCTGAGGCCTTCAATGGAAAAACGGCTTTCCAACTGTGTGATAAGGCTTGCTTTTCTTGCATTTTACCTGCTAGATGAAGTTGAAATTCAGGATACATTGGTACTTTGTATATACTCTTCTATTTTTCTATGTAAAGCACCTCCTGTACAGTCAGGAAGGAATGAATTGGTAACTAGAGTGAGGGAAGCATTCATGGGAATAAACTCTAATCTGATAGTTCCTCATTACTTTATTTGAAGTAAAGAAATTACAACATTAAAAACCATTTAACCAAAGACAATTTAGAGAGACATAACAATTCTTTGAAGTCATTTTTTTCCTATGCAGTTTCTATTGGATTGGTACTTTACAGTATGAAAACCAGAGGACCTCTAGAAATCATTTAATTAAACATTTCTGGTGCTAGCTACCTCATTCTTGATGTAGCTGTAATTATTCTCAATCTATGGCCAAAAAAGATTATATGAATATGGATGTAGAATATTAACAGTATTAACATATATGTTATCTTCATCTAATGGAATTATATAATCTGCGAGAATATAGCAAGGTTTTCTTTATTCTGCTATGATTGTTATCCCCAGGGCTTATCAAAGTGCCTGACACATAGCAAATGCTTGTTGATTGATTGATCATTAGTTGCCTTATAAGCTCAACCTTAATCATTCATAAAGTTGAGCAGTAATTTGGCAGAAATTTCTTAGATTTCAACAGTGTGTTAGAAAAACTTCCAGCATAGTTATAGAAATTGTCTTCTTCCTAAGGAGCATCTTAATTAAATGTGGAAAGGCTCATTACAAGTAACCAGATCTCTTATTGATAGCTATGGTAGTCCTTGAAATAAAGAAAAGTACAAAATGGTCCCTAGTCCTTTGTAGCCAAGCCCTTTATACTTCTACCATGAAATTGGTAGTGAAAAAAAAGGAGATGGGGGGAGGGGGCTTAAAATCACAATTTTTATACTATCAATAAATATAAATTTAGCTGATGGTACTCTTGTCTAGTGACCAAGAATAGCCATGATGCTGGAGAAATGGAACTATTTCAGTTTTAACTTTTTTTTTTTTAAGTGATAACAAGAAAGTGTAATTAAATGGAAAGATGACTTGTGTCTTTGGAGAGGCAAAGCAAATAAAGGAGCTGTTGGGGTTGGTTTTATCAAGCATCAAAAGGTAAAAGGAAGTACATTTCTATGACATTTTTTTAGGTCATCTGGTATTGCAATATTCATTAAAATTTGTAAACTACTACTTGTTGAAGATGTTTTTGTTTGTTGTGTAGTTTATTTTTTTATTTTTTAGTTTACATCATTCATTTCCACAAGATTTTGAGTTACAAATTTTCTCCCCATTTTTCCCCTACCCCAAAACAGCGATCCCACTAAATATCCCCTCCCCCAATTTTCTCTCCCATATCTTCCCCCATGCCCCCTCTGACTTTCCAGTAGGACGTGGTGGATCTCTATGCCCCAGTGCCTGTATATCTTATTTCCCAGTTACTTGTAAAATAATAATGATAATATATATATATATATATTTTTTTTTTTAACATTTGATTTTAAACCTTTGAATTCCAGATTTTTTCCTTACCTCCCTCGTCACCCACCCTTACTGGGAAGATAAGCAATTCAGTATAGGTTGCACATGTGTAACTGCAAAACATTTCCATACTGGATATATTGTGAAAGGCTGACTACATTTCCCTCCATCCCATCCCACCCCCCGATTTGTTTTATTTGATCTAATTTGATCCTGTCCCTTTGCAAAAATGGGTGCTTCCAACTTCCCTCCCCGCCAGCTTGCCCTCCCTTCCATCATCCCCTCTCTCATCCCCTTCCCCTCTACTCTCCTGTAGGGTGAGATAACTTATTTAGTGTGTATGTCATTCCCTCCCTAAGCCAAATTCAATGAGAATAAAATTGACTCATTCCCTTTTGCCTTCCTGTTATTCCCCTCGATTGTAACAGTTTTCCCTTGCCTCTTTTGTATGAGATAATTTACCCCATTCTGTCTCTCCCCATCTCCTCTCATTATATTCCTCTATCACCTCATAATTTCACCTTTTAAGTATCATCCCTTCCTATTCAACTGGTCCTGTAACTCTGTCTTTGTATACCTGTATATATACATACTCCTATATGTATTCATATACCCTCTTAGATAGACATATATATTTATTTATTTATTTCTATTCCCTTCAACTATTCTTACACTGAGAAAGGTTTCATTAATTACAATTATCGTTTTTCCATATAGGAATGTAAGTAGTGTAACTTTGATAACTTCCTTATAATTTCTTTTCCCTGTTTACCTTCTCATGCTTCATGTATCTGAATGTAAGATTTTATATTCAACTCTGGTTTTTTTATCAAGAATGCTTGAATGTGCTCTATTCCATCAAATGACCACATTTTCCCCTGAAATATGATATTCAGTTTTGCTGAGCAGGTGATTCTTGGTTTTAATCCCAGCTCCTTTGACCTCCAGAATATCATATTCCAAGCCCTTCAATCCCTCAGTGTAAAAGCTGCCAGATCCTGAGTTATCCTGATTGTGTTTCCACAGTATTCAAATTGTTTCTTCCTGGCTACTTGTAATATTTTCTCCTTGATCTGAGAACTCTGGAACTTGGTTATAATATTCCTAGGACTTTTCTTTTTGGGATATTTTTCAGGAGGTGATTGGTGGATTCTTTTTTTTTTTTAAATTTTTAAAAATTTCTTTAAATTTCTTTTTTTTTTTAATGCTTTATTAACTTCTGATTTACATCATCCATTTCCACCAGAGTTTGAGTTACAAAATTTCTCCCCATTTTTCCCCTACCCACCGCCCCAAAATAGGAGTCCCACAGGATATCCCCTCCTCCAATCTGCTCTCTCCCATATTTTCTCCTATACCCCTTTCGACTTTTCCAGTAGATCTCTATGCCTCAGTGCCTGTATATCTTATTTCCCAATTACATGTAAGATGGTATTAATAATAGTATATATATTTTATATATATATATATATATATATATACATACACACACATATATATTTGAATATTTGATTTTAAAACTTTGAATTCCAAATTCATTCCCTTCCTTCCTTGTCACCCACCCTTACTGGGAAGATAAGCAGTTCAGTATAGGTTGTGTATGTGTGGATAATGCAAAACAATAACATAGTAGATATATTGTAAAACACTGACTATATTTCCCTCCCTCCTATCCCACCTCCCACTTGTTCTATTCTCTCCTTTGATCCCGTCCCTTTTCAAAAGTGGGTGCTTCCAACTTCCCTCCCCACCAGCCTGCCCTCCCTTCTATCATCCCCTCTCTCATCCCCTTCCCCCCCCATTCTCCTGGAGGGTGAGATACCCTATTTAGTGTGTATTTCACTCCCTCCTCAAGCCAAATTCAGTGGGAATAAGATTGACTCATTCCTTTTTGCCTTTCTATTCTTCCCCTCCATTGTAATCATTTTCCTTTGCCTCTTCTGTATGAGATAGTTTACCCCAATCTGTCTCTCCCCATCTCCTCTCATTATATTTCTCTCACCTCTTAATTTCACCTTTTAAGTATCATCTGGAGCACTCCCACTTACTGGTCCCAAAGTCCTCTCTGACCTCTCACTTTGTCCTTCGCATCTATGTGTTGATAAATCTGGAAAGGGCCATAGCTGTTGCTGATCTGGAGTCCCTGGGGCTATAGGCTGGTCAGGCCCGCCCTGGGGCTGGGCTTGGCTCCCAGAGTGCTGTGCTGGATTCCTGCCGGCCTGCTGGGTTGTCCTCAGTGGGAGGTTAGCTTTTCTGTGTCATTTTGTGGGTTATGCAGCTCCAAAGTTTGTTTAGAGTCCCCTTTTTACATGGATTAGGGAGGGTGGAAGCCAGAGCAGGGGAAGGTCGTGCTTCTACTCCACCATCTTGGCTCCCTGATTGGTGGATTCTTTCAAACTCTATTTTGCCCTCTGGTTCTAAAACATCAGGGCAGTTTTCCTTGAGAATTTCTTGAAGGATGATTTCTAGGTTCTTTTTTTGATCCTGGTTTTCAGGTAGTCCAATAATTTTTTGTTTTTGTTTTTGGAGGGTAATTGGGGTTAAGTAACTTGCCCAAGGTCACATGGCTTGGTTTTTGTTTGTGTGTTAAGTGTCTGAGGCCGGATCCAAACTCAGGTCCTCCTGACTCCAGGGCTGGCGCTCTACTCACTGTGCCACCTAGCCTCCCCAGTCCAGTAATTTTTAAATGATCTCTCCTGCATCTATTTTCCAGGTCAGTGGTTTTTACAATGAGATATTTCACATTGCCTTCTATTTTTTCGTATGTTTGGATCTGTTTAATACTATGTTGATTTCTCATAAAGTCTCTAGCTTCCATTTGCTCCAGTCTAATTCTGAAGGAATGATTCTCTTCAGTGAGCTTTTGAGATTCTTTTTCTATCTGGCAGATTAGTCTTTTTAAGGCACTCTTCTCCTCATTGCCTTTTTGAGCCTCTTTTGCCATTTGAGTTAGTCTATTTTTTAAGGTGTTATTCAATCAGGTTGTTTACTCTCATTTTATAATTTTCTTGCATCATTTTCATTTCTCTTCCCAGTTTTTCCCTCCACTTCTCTTATTTGGTTTTCAAAATCCTTCTTAAGCTCCTTTATGTTGAAAGCTTCTGGTGCAGGAGTTCTGACTTTGCTGTCTTCCTCCTGTTCCATGCTTTGATCTTTTTTGTCCCCAAAAAAGGAATCCAGAGTTGAACCACTGTGCTTGCCTTGCTTCCTTTGCCTGGTCATGTTGCCACTCAATTACTTGACTTTTGAGCTTTTTGCCACAGTACAACTCTGCTAAAGCGAGGAGCTTTATCCCATTCACTGGGGTTTCCTCAGCTGCTGGAGCTATTAGTTGGATGCCTTCTCAGACGCCTTCACTGGCTCTAGAATGCTGGTCACACACCCCAGGACATCCATCCTAGGCAGTGATCCAGATCCAAGCAGATTAAAGCAAGAGTGATTACCCCTCAGACTGGTTGCTTGGTCCCATTGCAATCTGCAGACCAGGAGCTCAGAAGCAGCCACGTGATGGCGGCTGCACAGCCACAGCACCTCAACCGCTTCTCCCTCCAGGGGGTAGGTAAAAGCCGGATTGCACTCCCAAACTCCCTGTTCCCAAAGCCCACACTGTACTGATCTCTCACTTTGCCCTTAGCATCTATGGGTTAATAATTCTGGAAACTGCCACAGCTGCTGGTGATCTGAAGTCCCTCCAACTGGTGGCTTCTTGTGGCTGCCCTGAGGCTAAAACATTGGGCTTGCATTTGGCTGGGCTTGGTTCCTAGAGCACTGCCCTGGCCCCTTCCTGCTGGGCTGTCCTCAGCAGGAGGTTAGCTTCTCTGTGTCATTTTGTAGGTTCTGTAGTGCCAGAGATTTTTCAGAGTCACCTTTTACATGAATTGGAGGAGGTGGAAGTGGGAGCCCCAAGCAAGTCCTGTTTCTACTCTGCCATCTTGACTCTGCCCTACTTGTTGAAGATGTTAGAAGATAAGAAGGAAAAGAAATTCTAAGAAGAATTTCATAGGACTAATTTACTTTGATAATAAGTGACTTAAGTGCAAAAATTCATAGCTAGGGTTGCAAAAGTAATGTGCAAAAATATGCAGCAGGAGTAAGAAATGAGGATGACCAAAAGCTTATAATCCATATAGAAGTTTGGCGTCTTATCATAAATAATTTGTTCAAGAACATGTGTATTGGACATGGAAAACACCAAATAACATTACAAAAATAAAAATTGATTGTATTTTAGAAAACTGATGGCTTCTGGTTTGAGTAATTTCTGAATCTGCAGTTTCTGTTTAGTCAAACCATTGACTTATTTGCACAAGGATGAAAATCAGTATTAGAAGAAGGAATTATAAAAAATGGGACTAGGCTACAGAGTCAGCTCTAGGCGGATCTAGTTAAACAAACTGCTGATATTCACAAATAGAAATGGATAAAATAACAGACATCAATACAGACTATGTCACTATTTTATCAATTGTCATACTGAGCTCAGAGGGCTAGTAAGCACATCATTTTCTCCTGCAGCCAAAGATAAAAGTGGGTAAGAATGTAAGCATGATATAAGATTGAGTAGTAGTACCTTATAATACAATTAGAAATAGAAGAAAAAACAAATTTATGGAAAATTTGCTCAGAAACCCAACTAATCCTTATAATCTCTAGGGAATTTAAGGAATTAGGTTTCAGAAGCTGAGTAGACATAAAAGAAGGGAAAGAGGTAGGTCGAGGTTTATATAACTTTTCCATCAATGACAGCAGAGCTACCACATTTAGATTCAATTGCTTGTGTTTTCCATGAGGGAGTAGAAATGGCACCACAGAAAACAAAATGTGAAAAGCTCTTGGCTTAGAACATATATACAGGCCTTCCACACTTGCAGCAACAGGATTTTGGGAGTATTTGGGAGGGGAACATACCAAATAATCATTGACCTTATTAGGTTTATATATTTCGAGCTAGGTGGGGGATCTCAGAGGCTATCTGGTTCAAATTTCATTATTATAGGTTAGGAAACTGTCAACTAGAGAGGTTAAATGGTTTGCCCCGCATCTTACAAATAGTAAATAAAGCCAGGAATCCTTTCTGCCCAGTTTCTCCTTTCCCTTGTCTCTGAAATGGACCTGGCATTTCTCAGCAACATGTCACTAAAATAATAATTGTAATAACAAACTACCTTTGTCTTTTTTAAGGTTTATAGTTTTCCTCACAGTCACCTTTTGAGATAAATAATGCAGTTTCTGTTACACTTTCTATAGATGAATAAACTGAAACATAGTTCTCTTGAGTTTGATTATCTTGAATGTTCCTTCCTGTGCTAGAATTCTACAGTTCACTATGACATCCCCAGGGATATACAGCTAGAACATGTTGAAGCCTGGTCTTCAATTTAGGTCTTATTATTTGCAGATTTTGGGTTTATATTCCAGTTTGTTCTTCTCTGACTTTCACCACTACTCTCCAGGTTTGCCACTATGGAATGCCCTTATTCCTTTCTCCTTTTATGGACTTTGACTATCACATTCTTTATTGCTTATATTTGATTTCAGGTTCTATAATCTTCCACACCCTTTTAACTCACATACACCTTGGTCAGTTTGTATCTTTACACTAATCCTTTCAGGGGTTCACAATAAACTTGCATATCTAAAACAAGCAAAACTTGTTATATTTTTAAGTATGACAGTAACCTCTTAACCAGCATTATTAGGCAGTGTGACATTCTATGTGATTATTAATCAGAAGAAGAGAGTGAGAAAAATATAGCGACTATTCTACATGGCTTGTTTCCCACCTTAACATAATCTTTATAAGACTAATCTTCACAGCACAGGGCATCCTTGATAGAAGTTTGGGAATGGAACTGGCAGACCTGTACAAAGTATTCTTTAGCAGGCTACTACATATTTCCCCCTTGAGGCAGTTGGAGTAAAGTGACTTGCCCAGGGTCACTCAGCTAGGAAGTGTCTAAGGCCGAATTTGAACTCAGGTCTTCCTGACTCCAGGATCAGTGCTCTATCCACTGTGCCTCCTAGTTGCCCCCAGGCTATTATATTTTGATAGCCATACAATTTGAAAAGTGTAAAGAGTGTAAGACCTCACAGTACTCATTATTTGTGAGTACAAAGAAAACCAGAGAACTTATTCAGTAAATCTCTGGTTGTTAATTCAGTTGTAGACATACTTAACAAAAGCATTTGCCATTGCCATGGATGGTATGCATCCATTATCTTAAAGGTCAAGGATTCCTTCTTGACTGCAAAATCCTAATAATGTTCTTGTTTGGAGATGATATTGTGCTGACACTATACAACCACCTAAATGAGATCCCAGATAATCACATATTTTGTCTGACTATCCATATAGGAAAAACCAAATGGATGAAATGTTCTTAATTGTTCAGATTATGATATGCAGTTGCACGAGCCAGAGTGTCAGTTCATCAGTACAGACATATCTTAGAAATAAGTAGATAATGAGCTTGGCCCACATTTGGAAGAAGAAAGGTGGATAGATTGGCTCTTCTTTTGGGCAAGTCATAGATTATTCACTTACAGAAGAATTAAAGTTGAGAATCAATTAAGTGCCTGGGACAAGTGAATAATCTACAAGTCATTAACAAGGAAGTACTATTCAAAAGCAGCATAAAAGATAGCATCAGAAATCTATTATTGCAAAAGTTAGTTAATCTTTCTTCTAAGAAAAAGAGAAATAACCAGTGGAGAGTGACCCACTATATCTATTGAGGTAATGTCGAGAGATCTAGAAGAAGGCCCTCAGCCTTTTGAGTGAACCCTAGGAGGATTCATGATAGTATATTGACTAGCTTGATATAGGCTAAGAATTGTGTTAAGTGTGTTAAGGTCTACACTATTGGAGAAACTATCATAGATCTATGGAAGTATCAAAGTATTGCTCTGGAATCTGTTTCCCTTTAATTTTTTACCCACTGATCCTAGTTATGTTTATTTGGGGCTAATTATTACAGTCCTTAATATAATTGAAGGTAGAAATTATATTATTTCCCTAGCTTTCTTCATATTAAATAACCCCCAGTTTTACTCATTGATTTTCATATGCCAGAGTTCCAGTCTCCTCACCATCCTAGGTACTGTCCTGAATATGTTTCAGATGGTTAGTGTTTTTTTTTTTTAATGTGGCATCTGGACCTGGACACAATACTGAATTTTACTTTTCTAGGACAGAATACATACAGCAAGACCAATGAATAACCAGGATTTTGATGAGATTATCCTATTCTCCATTAGGAAAAAAGGCTAGTCTTTTTTATCCATACTCAACCCTGTGCCTTCAGGTACCGGTACCCTCTGTCTCCTGACCCCAATGAAAGAATTTTTATTTTATCCCTTTCTAAAATACTCTGTTACCTCAACTTTCTGCCATTTCACTAGGGCTATTTGCTCACTAGTTGCTCTTAAGCATTTCTTCAAGATTTAGTAGACCAGTCCATAGCTGTTGAAAAGTTTGCTTTAATACTTCTATAATTCTGTGATCTCCTTGATTTCTGGAATTCCTTTAGAATGTAGATTGTATCCTGTCCATGCTTTGATATGTTATGCAGTGTTTGTCAACCTCATGCTATCAAAAGCTGCTAAGTTTTCTTTGGGTTTTTGTAAATGTTCTGGCAGAAGCTAAGTATTTGTAACTTAAAGTTCTTTGGAGAAAGTAGCTTTCAAATAAAAAGTCATTTGTAGCTGATCTTGTATAATGATTGCTATGGGAAAAATTTGGTGTGAAGTGTTAGTTTAAACAGTGGAGGGAAACTTGGAATGAATGAAGTACTTGAGAATACTTCTCATTCCACTCACAAAGAGGTCAGCCCAGTTGGTGACTGGGATGCCCAATAAATGTAATTACCTTTCTCTAACCTTTAAAACCTATACTAATTTGGGGACTAGCTCTGGGGGATGAAGTCTGGTAAATGAGAAAACTCCTGCTATGACTTTGAATGCAAAGCTTCCCCAAAGTACTATTCTCATATGTATCTTAGGAAAAGTTGACTTTAATGTAGAATATCCAGGATGAAGTAAATTTTCTTATTGAATCTGGGGAATTAGAGATAGACTAACCATTGACATGTTGGTTCCTTGCATTTTTGTTCCTAAAACTTCTTTCAGCAGCATTAACAACAAAAAAATGTGTTGTGGACCTCCAGGGTGATTTGAAATACTACTATATTTTCAATTAATTTATTGTTTATAGTAACTAAAATAATAACTTTTGCCTTTGAAATGACATTTATATTTCATAATCAGGATTATAATATAGAAATGTTCAGAATGTAGAAATGTAGAAAATATCTACAATTGTGAAAACTATAAACTTATAAAACATGAATATTTTATGTGGGACATTTTGTAAGAAGTAATCTGGCAAGACCAAGCTTACTGTTAAATGTAAGACTTCATATTAAATTTATTTTATACACTTTGATGAATATAAATATCATTTTCTTTTTTTTTTTTTTTTTGCTTTTTGGAGAAGGGAGAGCAGGGAAATTGGGGTTAAGTGATTTGCCCAAGGTCACGCAGCTAGTAAATGTTATGTGTCTGAGGCTGATTTGAACTCAAGTCCTCCTGACTCCAGGGCCATTGCTCTATTCACTGTGCCACCTAGCTGCCCCATATAAAAAAACACATTTTTAAAGAAGTTACAACTTGGAAGATATTTTAACATAATATAATAATCATGTAAACTTAATTGTGATGTTTTACTTTTTTAATTTGAACAAAGAATTATAAAATTTAGGTCACCACTAAACAAGCAATTTAAAATTTGTTTCTATATCATGTTTGTTTCAGTATTTTGATTTTAAAATGAGAAAATGCTTGTTTATGCAAATATGTGGCAGATGATGGTAGAATAATTAGTTGCAATATAAATTATTTAATTTTCTACTAGTTAATGATAATTTGTGCTTAAATAACATGTGCTTAAAGTTCAATAGACATATATTGCTTTTTTTTAACAGTGTTTAACATCTAAGCTAACCTTCATAAAGAAAGAATCCTGTCAGAAATTACTTCTCTCTTAACCACTTATACTCTTAAAGAAACTCAATTGAATGACCAAACAATGTTACCAGTCAGTTCATTTGATAATAACATAAATGGAGAATAAGTTTAAATCAGAAAACAGTCTCAATACCACAAGAGTCCATAAAAGATTTATTTCTGTAGAACTTTTGTTATAGTCTCTGATTATTTCAAGATGGTCTATAATGTGCATGCTAGTGATCATAGTTTTTAAATAACCTGACATTTATGCTATAAGAATGCAAACATTTTTAACATCTTGATCACATGATTACATAATTGAAGTGAGGTACAATTACAGAGCAACAGGAGGAAAAGAGGGAGCTACTCTGGTGAATTGTATATTATTCAAGTGAGAGTATGTGTACAGTCTAAACATCCCTTGGGAATCTAGTTTGTGCCTGAATGTTGAACCCTTATATGGAGGTTTGGAAACAATTTGATGACAGGTTGTGAAACTTCTAGAGCATGTTTGTTCAGATGTGGTCCTATTTTGATGTAATTGCTACATGAACACCGAAGTTATTGTGTGCTTAATTGTAATAGTTTCTAATGGCTGCAGAAACAAACCTATAATGCTTCAAATAACCACATGCTTTTTTTCACAGAGGAAAACAATATTGTACATTTTATAACTGCTTGTAATGGTAATGTATTTTTGCTTAATGAGAAGATCTTTTCCATCCATTAATAGGCCCATGTGACCTGGTTAAGTCATATGGAAGCATAAGTCACATGAGTTTAAGTCCCATGAAGCCTGTGGTGGGAGGAGTTTGCTGAACGGGTGGAGCAGGAAAAGGTAGAGCAAAGGCCAGAGGAAGTTGTCACAGCAGTTAGAGCTGAGGGAGAAAGAGGAAGCAGGCAGCCAGCTGTGAGTGTTTGTGGGAAGGGCCCTAACTGGGGGAAGGCTTGGGGATGGTGATGCCCCCTGCATTGTTAATGTGTATAGATTTTTTTGTTGCTATGATGAATTTGGCTTTCTGGTGTTGGGATTTGGCTTTCTGATGTTTGTATAAATGTTTTGGTTCTATCTTCCATGTGGAGAGTCTATTGTGTTTTGTAGTTCAGAATACGCCAGCATATTCATAGCCACCATACCATATTGGTACAACACTGCTTAAGGCATGTATTAATCCCTTGGACCATCCTTGGGAACTCCTAAACAGTTTGTGAACTACTAAATGTAGTTCATACATAGCTGTGCTAGATAAATTAATATTTAGGAAATAAAACTATGTGAATGTGTGTGTGAAATGTCTAAGTATTTGAATTTTTTGGACTGTTGTTTTGATCCTGTATCATCTTTTAAAATATAGTCACTTAGAATGCTATTTAATATGTTATGCTATTTAAAAAGAGTTGTGTATTGGATATTTAAAAACTGATCATTTCTCCATTTAATCACATCAATGAATAGGTTGTTTTGATGATGAAGACATAGTCAAGTTAATACCTTTGATGTGGTTGCATCTTATCCTGATAATGGAGACAAGTACTTTTTATTTACATTGTCAGCCAGAACCTACAAATTGATAGAAAATTTCCTACCACCAAAGGGAAATAAATTTTTCTTTGATGTTTCTGGTGGAAGTGAGGGTTATTTTAGTAGTATTTAATTTAGATTATTTCTGATTTCTGAATCCCCCCCCTCCCCACACACACATTTTTAGGTAATGAAAGATTTATTTTCTCATGTAAGTTTAGTTGAAATATTTTATTGTTATTATTAACGCAGTAGTCAACTTATGCAAAACATTTTGATACACAATGAAAGGGGAAAAAAGAATAGTGTATGAACTAAACTTTGTTACATACAATTATTTCTTTATGTGTACTTTTAAATCAAACAAGACAATACAGAATTAACCAATGTGTTTTCCTTTTTGAATCTCTTGTTTCCATTGTGTTCTACTTGATACTCCTTTCTTGTCTTGTTTTGTTTTTTCCATCCCTCCCACCATCTACAAAATCCACCTAGAGGCCCTTCTTTTAACACCCCAGGCTTTCCCTTATATCACAGCATAGTCAAGCAAAATGAAATAGCACAGTGGCTGTTTTTGAATATATAGGTCAAAGGTTATGTGTACTTTAATTTGGGGGGGGTGTACTTTGAAATTGCTTTTCAGAATGTTTTTAACAATTCCCATACCCCTTTTAACAGCTGGCAATTTTCCTCTTGGTATCTTTGCTCATAGGATGAGTGTATGGTAGATTCTCAGTTTTTAAAATGTTTATTTCGCATATTAGTGATTTGGAGCATTTTTTCATATGGTTACTGAGAGTTTACATTCCTTTTTTTAGAAATTGCCTATTCATATCCTTTGACGTATGAATAGTTCTTTTTCTTATCTATTTGTATTTGTTCCTTCTTCATATTGGCTGCCAGACCTTTATCAGAGAAATTTGCTGCAAGTATTTTCCCCTATTAAGTATTTTTCTCCTGATTTATATTTCTGATATTTCTTGTGGCATATGAGAACCCTCACAATCTCAAAAGAGAAAATGATAATGAAAATATTTAAGAAAGAATAGATTTTGAAGAAAGACAAGTCAAATTGTCTTATAAAAAACTTAAGGTAATAGAATTTATGTTTTTCTTGATGTTAGTCTTTGAACACTTAATGAAGAGTTTACTTAGCTGGCATTTTGATTTCTTTATTGTTGCATTGTCTCTGGGATTATTCCTCCTAATTCCCTCTGTCTCCTCTATGAAAGCTCTAGGTAGGTTCAATTATGCATTGTCAAGTGGCTGCCAGATTTCTGAGAGTATTAAACTTGGCCTGTTGCTGTTGCTAAGCGACTACTTGTGAAATCTTCTTTCTGGGTCTTTATTAGGAACAGAAGTGTAATTGAAATTGAGATTGAAGGAAAGGTTTTTCCCTGACTTTCTCTACCATTTGAATTTGAATGAGCAGTTAAGTCTTAAAAAAAAAAAAAACCCAGACTCAAAAATTAGAAGTATCAACATATCAGGAAAGTGCCAGCTCTTTATAAAAGCCTCCTTGTTTATATGTAGACTTTTAGGGAAGCAGTAGATTTCAGTGTAATGATTAGTATAGCTTAAAATAGTCTCTCAGAAGGATCTGTTAGTGTAGTTGAAACCATTCTTCATTTGCTTATCTGTTAAAGTTCTTTGTTTTTATTGGTGTTGTTTCTCCCTCCATCTAAGCATCTTCAGCCTAATCAGGTTGTGTAGATGATTTTTTTTATAATCACAATGGCTAAAAAAATCTGTGTAAATATTAGAAGTGTGATGTACAATTATTACTTTGTTTAGGTTAAACTATAGGCAGTATAATTTCCATCTATATACTTAAGCTTTTTCTTCAAGCTGTTTTAGTTCATCACTGTTAGCCCATCACCTGTTGTACCCAAAACGTGAGCAAGACCCAAGTAACAATTTAGAAGTGAACCCTTTATTATTATTATGTTGGCTGATCAGGCCAAGTTGGCTGTCAGGGCTCCTCCCCAAATCATACAGTGGCCAACTCAGGCAAAGCCTCAGCTTTTAAAGGGACACCACTCATGGTTAGGTATTACATAAGCAGGAACTTGCAGAGGCTAAAATCAGTGATTGGTCAGTACATTTTGAAATTCCTGCCAGTTCCAAGTCTCTCTGGGTGGAGCAAAACCCAGCAGCCCACCTACCTCCTTGAAGGACAGTTGGGGTTGGGGGAGGGGAAAGAATGGGGCCAGGTACAACACACCTTTCCATCAATTTTATAAATATGTTGCCAAAAATCTTATTAAAAATTTTTTTTGTTTGTTTTGCTTTTTGGAAGGCAAGGCAGTTGGGGTTAAGTGACTTGCCCAACGTCACATGCCTAGTAAGTGTTAAGTGTCTGAGGCTGGATTTGAACTTAGGTGTTCCTGACTCTAGGGCCAGTGCTCTATTCACTGTGCCATCTAGCTGCCCCTAAAAATCTTATTATTTTAAAGTTTAAAAGGACTTTAATTTAACATTGTGATAGGATAGCTTATACTTTAAGGTTTTCAAATTGATTTTAAAATAGCTGATTTAATTTTCACAACAATTGAAGGTAGATGCTTTTATATCCCCATTTTACAGATGAGGAAAGTGAGGCAAACAGGTTAACACAGTGTGACACAACTGATAAATGTCCAGTGCTCGGTTTAAACCTCTCTCTTCCTAACTCCAGGTTCAGCATTGGGCCACCTAATTGCCTCAGTCCCATTCAATGCCCTTCAATTTGTGGATGAGGAAATTGATCCTAGAGGTTTAGTGGCTTTTCAAAGACACAGGAATCTAAGACTAGGACTCTGGACCATAAATCCTGCTCTCAGAGTCTATGAAAAGTGTATTATGACCATGACAATGGAAACCTTGTACTTTCTGTTCTGATGCTTATATAGTCTTGAAAAAATGAAGTGGTTCAGGATTATCTGTCAGACTAATTTGGTGTGTAACCCATTCTGAACTATAAAATGAAGAAAGATTTAGACAGCAAAAAATGGTAACAGTTATTTGTTTTTGATGTGAAAGATGTTGGAAAGTAATTCATTTTAGCTATGGCAGTTAATATACATAATGCTCTAAAATTTTCTTTTTAAATACAGAAAATAAAGATATTTCTGGAGGTAGCTAATCTTTGATTCAGCAAGCATTTATTAAACATCTACTATATGCCAGGCACTGAATTAGACACCAGGAATACATTAAAATAATCAAATAGACCAGATAGTCCCTTGACTATCCCAAATAGTGATATAGATCACAATCTATCTATTCTGAAGCATTTCCTGTAATGGGGATAAGCTAGAAACCTTCCCAGTAAGATCAGGGGGGAAGCAAGGATACCCATTATCATCACTGTTATTCAGTTTTATACTAGAAATGCTACTTATAACAGTAAGAGAAGAAAAAGAAATTGAAGGAATTAAAATAGACAATGAAGAAACAAAGCTATCACTCTTTACAGATAATATGGTAGACTTAGAGAATCCTAGAGATTTGACTAAAAAACTAGTTGAAATAATTAACAACTCAGCAAAGTTGCAAAATATAAAAATAAGCACAGGTAAATTATGAGAATTTTTTTATATAACCACAAAGTGCAGCAGCAAGAAATAGAGAAATTCCACTTAAAATAACTGAAGACAATATAAAATCCTAGGGAGACTACTTGCCAAGGCAAACCCAGGAATTATATAAGCACAATTCTAAAACACTTTTCACACAAATAAAATCAGATCTAAACAGTTGGAGAAATATTAATTGCTCATGGGTAGGCTGAACCAGTATAAGAAAAATGACATTTCTCCCTAAATTAATTTACTTTTCAGTGTCATACCAATTAGACTAACAAAAAATTATTTTATAAGAGCTAGAAAAAAATAACAATTCCTTTGGACTAAAGATCAAGTGTTAATTGAATTCATAGGGTTTTTTTGTAATGTATTTTAAAAATCAACTGATACTAGAAAGTATACATGCTATCTCGTGGTGGTCCAATACATTATTCTATATTAAAAATGGAGCCTCATACTTGAAAAATCTGCAAAGTGCTATTGCTTTAGTTCTACCCCCACATCACAGTACAAGTACACAGGCTTAGAGAAGTAAAATGACTTTTCCCAAGTCACACAAGATAAGTGTGTGGTTTGAACCCAGATCCTCTTAACTCCTGTCCCCTTTCCATTGACACTATGCTGCCTCAAAACCCAAGGACTGTTAGCCCAGCCACACTCTTCTCGTGTGTACAAGATTATTCTACAAGAGTATCTCCTAGACTCTTGACTAGTTGTGTGACTCGAATGACTCACATCTCAGTTTTCTCTATAAAAATGAGGGTATGAAACTAAATTTTTCTAAGGATCCATAAAAGATAAGTGAGACTAGTAACAGAAATGAAAGCAGAAGACAACAGGCTATTGTTGTGGATATTGACTATAACATTTTTAACTTTAGATTTTCTTTCAAGAAGTGATGAGTGGATTCCTTTTACTTTCATTTTTGCCCTCTTGTTTTAGGCAGTTCTTTTTTTTTATGATTTCTTGAAGTATAATGTCCAAGTTTTTTGTTAGGTAATGCTTTTCAGTGAGTCTAGTGAATCAAATTATATCTCCTTGATTTGTTTTCTGGGTCAGTTGTTTGTGATAGTTGAAACTATGTATTCTACTTTTTTTGGTCATTTATTGAATCAATAAACCCTGTATGGTCCATTCTGTTTTTCAGACTACAACTCAGATTGTATTTTCTACTTCCTTTTTTATTCTCCATTTTTTCTCCTTAAGAACCTATAATTTCTTTTTTTGATCTTTTGTTTCATTTCTTTCTTCCACTGTTAGAGTGCTTGTGGACAAGGCTTGGAAGGAAAGGGTTGGTCAGACTGGTAGGGGTGTTGAACCTGCGACTCCAGTCCACCACAAGTACCCTGCTAGGCCCTTGGGTGCGACCTTTTGATCAAGTCCAAGTTTTACAGAACAAAGTCTTTTGTTAAGGGGATTTGTTCTGTGAAGTTTGGATTCAGTCAAAGGGTCATACTTGAGGACCTAGAGGGCCACACATGGCCTTGAGACAGCAAGTTCCCCTCCCTGGGTCAGAGACTCTACTTGTACTGTGGAGTTACCGTCATCTTTTTTTATATTGTGGGCTTCTCTTAACCTGTAGTATTTCTTCTTTGTATTCACAATTTTCTTTTGTTTACTCAATTTTAGAACTTCAGTTCCTGAATTCAGACTTTGGACTATTTCCAGGCCCTGCTTGATTCGCCTTTGACTGGATTCTAATATTGCTACCTTGAATTGAGTGACTGGGACCAGACCTCATTCTTTTCCATGATCCCTAGTTGTTGTTGTTCAGTATTGTCCAACTCTTTGTGACACCATTTGGGGTTTTCTTTGCAAAATACTGGAGTGGTTTACCATTTCCTTCTCCAGTTCATTTTACAGATGAGGAAACCGAGGCAAACAGGGTTAAGTGACTTGCCCAGGGTCACATAGCTAGTAATCGTCTAGACCAGATTTGAACTCAGGAAGATGACTCTTTTTGACTTCAGGTCAGGAACTCTATCCGCTATGCCATCAGTTGTTCTTGATCCCTAACTTCTTCATTTATTAGTAGCCCAATTCATGTTCCACATCTCTAGCATGCTTTTTAATAATATTAGCTATTATTTATTTATCATTTTGTGATTTGCAAAGCAGTTTATATACATTACCTCATTTTATTCTCACCACAGCTCTCTGAGGTATTATTTATTTGGTTGTTGTTTTTGACTTGCTAGCTAATAAGTGTCTGAGACCAGATTTGAACTCAGGTCCTGTTGATGTCAGAGTCCATGCTCTATCCACTGTGCCAACCTAGCTACCCTGAGAAGTATTATTTATACTTCAGGTACTCTTATTCTATTTATTTTATATAGGAGGAAATTGGTGTTGAGAATGCTGCCAGGGGTCACATAGCTAGTAAGTGTCTCATGTAGAGTTTGAACTTAGGTTTGAGCTTAGGTCCTCCTCACTCCAGATATAGCAGTCTGTCCTATCTATTACACCATTTCACTGGTCTGAAAAGATATTGACAAGAATTACTCAGGTTGAGTTAGATATAGTCTGCATCAGTTGGGTATGATATTTTCTAAAATATGCTTTTTTTTCCCCAGTTGATAATAGCTTTTATACCAATCTACTATTTACAAGTTTATATTGTTTTTAAAAAATTTTATCGTAGTTATTACTGCCACAAATACAAATGACAGTCTCTTGAAAATTTCACAACTCAGATGCCAATCTCATTCTGAACTCCACATTCAGAGAGGTTTTTCCTCAGATGATATAGCTTGTCAAATCCAAAGCCTTTCTAGTTTGAAAGTGATATAAGTTTAGTAGACTATAAAGTTCTTGAGGACAAGGAACTAGTTCTTTCCTGCCTTTATATTCCTAATACCAAGTATTGTGCCCTGTATACAATAGACACTTAATAATTGTTAGTTCTTAAGTAGGACCTCTCAGTTTTGTGCTTTGTGATACAGCTTTTAAAATCCCATTACCACCTGCATGCCAAGATGTCATTATCTTGTACTTTTTTTTTTTGAGATAGCTACTCATATTTTTGTTATTAAGTTTATATGCTTTAAAGTAACATAGGATAAAGAACAAATTATGAAAATTATCATGCTATGGTATAGTTAATATTAGCTAGAGAGCTGACCTGGAAGGCAGGAAGGCCTGTGTTCAAGATCCTTTCTGACACTTAACTGTCCCTGGGCAAGTAACTTTTGCTTTGTAGTGCTCAAAGTAGTTCTTTAAGACTCTTTTGGGTACAGAAAAGTTGGTTGTTTGAGAGTTATGTTGTTAGTTTCAAGAGTCTCTTATACTGGTGAAATTATAGGACCTGTCCCTATCTCTCTGTAGACAGGCACATGAGTGGCCCATGATCTTGGCTACAGTGTGCTCTAAAGTGAGAAGTAGATTGTTTATCTTAGTCGGAAGTGTGTTTACACATTAATGGAATAAGTCAACATATAAGTACCAAATACTGCATCACTTTAGTGACTTTGTACTTATTTGGAACTAACCTCAAGTAGTAGTAGTAGTAGTAGTAGTAGTAGTAGTAGTTTAATCAAATTTACTATGATGCAGATCAGTAATTAAAAAAACATTTAAATACCTACTTGAGCAGAGTATTCTATCTTTTAAGGAAGAAAAACAATATCCTTTCCTTCATGGAGTTTTAAACACTAAATCCCTATTTTTGGATCAATAGCCCAAGACTGTCTCTCAGGTGGATTAAAATAGAACAGTTTTGCAGGGTGGCACAGGCTGGACCTGAAGTCAGGGAGATTCATCTCCATGAGTTCAAATCTGACCTCAGACACTAACTGTGTGACCCTGGGCAAATCACTTAACCCTGTTTCTTCAGTTTCCTCATCTGTAAAATGAGCTGGAGAAGGAAAGGGCAAACCACTCCATTATCTTTGCCAAGAAAACCCCAAATGGGATCACCAAAATTCAGATACAATTGAACAACAAAAAATACTGATATTAACCTGTGTCCACAATTTGAGGGTCCTCAATCCTATATATTATAGGACCTTCTCTTTAGGTATCATGAACCTTCAGAAGGCAGTCTGCCTCCAACCTCCATTTTCTCTAGCCAGCCTAATGTCTCATATTCTAGGAATCTGGTCTTCCTAGGGACCTTCCCCGAAAGCTGAATGTAGGAACCAGGGAGCCTCCCCACAGTTCTCAGATGGCATTCCCATTCCACCATGATTTGGCATTAGGAAGAAGAGAGGATGGTATTGCTGACTCCTCAGTTGATGTGCCAAAGATGGTAGCTTGATTTTTTATTTCAGATTCAGATTATTTTTGTAAAGTTTTTAGGTGAAATCTTCTTTAAAAACCTATAACCTTCCCTTCCCTTCCCCCCATCCTCTCCCCTCCTTTCCAACCTTTATGACTCAGGGTAATGATATGAAGCCTATTTCAAGATGGGAGTGGTGGTTATATTCATGGATTCAAGAAGCAAAGTCATACTGAAGACTAATAATAGTCTGTATTTTACCTACCAAGGGAAATCCTGAAGTCCTCTGATTTTAAGGGGAAGTGCCTCTGCCCCCTTCTGATGTCCTTGAAGATAAAGTTTATTCCACAAACTTGAATCTCAAAAGGACATTTGTATGAACTCCTCAACCCCACCACCCAAAGAAAGAATCCTGCTGCTTTGCTTGGTTGAAGGCTGAGAAAAGGGTTAAGGAGTAGGACCTGTTAGAAAGCTGAGTCATTCATTTCCAACAACTAAGTCATAGGTGTAGATGAGGAGGCCGATGTGTTATAGTGGCCATGAAGGGAAACTGAGAAAGGCTTTGTTTCTGGTTTGTAAAATGTCTGGCTTGACTCCTGGGACAAGGTCCTAACCTGGTTCTTTCTCTTTTGGGCTTTTGAACTTCCTTTGACGTTGCAGGTACATGATAGTGGTGTCTAATTAGTGTAGGTGTTTTTTAGGTGATTGAACATATTTTTAACTCTATCATTTAATTTAGAGTGTTTTTCTATCTAGTCATCATATGCTAAACAAAATTAAACTTCACTAAACAACTAAACCTGTTGGAAAATCAAATTTTGTTTTTTTTTTTTGTCTCCTCCCTCCTCCCTACCCCAGCATTTACTGTCATGCCTTTAGATTGGTGCTAAAAATAGTCTCTGCTTTTATCTAGGGTTTTTTTTTTTTTTGGCAAGTATTTATGGACCATTTATGTTATTCCCTGTTTCATATATGTAAATCTTGCAAAACAAATATATTTTAGTCTTTTTAAAGGGTAATTTGATTTTTACCTCTTTTGTGTTCCCCACCACACTGAATAAAGGTCTTAAATTCTTTTTGACTTGACTTTAAACTAAGTGATAAACATTGACTAAGTTATATGCAAGTATTGACATTGCTATCAGACCATAATTGCTAGATATTTATAGGCATCCAAGTCTTTTTATATGATGACCTCAATACAAAGGTATTGTTGTTTTCAGGTATCTGGATAGCTTTAATAGACAATTTTATTAAAAATTTTTCAACAGTAGTTTTTCTGGAATGAGGAGCAGTGCAACCAATATAAAAGGATAATTTTCTCTCTGACTTCCTGAGTGATTTCCTGAGGCATTGCGCCCACCTCATGTCCTCCTATTCAACTCAGAATATTTTTTATTGATGATTTTTCTTTTTACATCACCAAAATTTCTCCCCAATTTTCCTCCCCTTTGCTTCCCAAAGAGCTATCTCACATAATATTTTTTAAAGAATAAATATCAGTAAAACTGATCTAGATAGTAAAAAGTTCTGAAAATATGTTCAGTGTTATTACACACATGAACCTCTCCCACTTTTGCAGAGGGTGACTGTGGTATGTGTATCTGTGTGTTGTGCGTGTGTCTTAAATCCCTGCTTTGGAGTTACGTTCCTTGTAAATTCACAATATTCACTTGATTTTTTGTGGTTCTTTCCACTTATATTATTCTAGTCATTATTTCTTGGCTCCACTTATTTCACTATGTATTAGATTGTGTAAGTCTTTTCATACTTTTTTGTTCTTTTAGTCATCATATTTATAATTTCTCATAACATTACATTCATGTACCACAATTTGTTTAGTCATTTCAAGTTGTAGGTGGGATGAAATGAGGTGCTTGTTAGTTGTTGAAAAGGTTTATGTTTAAGAAGTTTATTCTGCCCTAACATGGCAAGGATATACAATAAGTATACCTTCTCTGAAGTAGACCCTTCTTGTGTCCATCTGGAAATACATCTTATCTGGTCACTCAGTCAGGTGTAGCAGTTTGTGTAGTCATGGAGCCCACTTACCTAGAACTTCTATTGGCCTTAAGCATAATGCTGTATCAAAGCCGCTGGGTTTGGGGGCAAGGTGTAGGGGGAGGTTGGAGCTTTACCAGGATAGCCATTAGGGAAATTGGGGTAGAAGGAAGTTGTATGGGGAGAAAGTTGTGTCAGAGTAAGGGAAGCTGTATCAGGAAACTGCTATTCTACTGCATTCCCCACTAAGTGGGCATCTGCTTTGTTTCCAGTTTTTTGCTGTCTCAAAAAGTGCTGCTTTACATATTTTGATACTTATGGAAAATCTGTTCTTATCAATGACATAATGCTTATAAACCTAGAAGTAGAATTGCCATGTCCAAAGGTATGGACATCTTAGTCATTTTATTTGCATAATTTCATATTGCTCTCCTGAATGTTTGTACTCATTTACAGGTCTACCAGCAATACCCCTAGCCTTGCCTGTCTTTCCACAACCCCTCCAACAATGACTATTCCCACATTTTGTTACCTTTGCCAATTTTCAAGATATGAAGTGAAACCTTAGGTTGCTTTGATTTGCATTTTCTTTCATTAGTGATTAGAATTCTTTCATGTGGTTGCTAATAGTTTGCAATTCATCTTTTGAGAACTTTTGTTCATATCCTTTGTCCACTTATCTAGGGAGGAATTGCTATACATACACACAGAAAAGCACATATAGACATATGTGTATGTACATGTGTATGTGTGTATCTGTGTTGTTTATTTATCTTGGATATCAAACTTATCAGGGAAATTTGATACAAAGATTTTTTTCCCATTTAACTGCTTTTCTTCCTGTCCTAGGTGAATTAATTTTGTTTGTGCACAAACTTTTCAGTTTCATGTGATCGTTATATGTCTTTTGTAATTATTTCTATGTTTTTTTGTTTTGTTTTGTTTTTTTGTTAAGAAGTAGATATTATGCCTTTCACAGCTATGGGTAAGAAGTGTATTCCTGTTCAACCCAAGGCCCAAATTATCCATTTGTAGTGTCTGTCTCAGATATGTATATAGATACACACACACACACATACACAGTGACTTATCTATTTGTTGGCATATCAAAATTTCAACAATAGACAATTTTCATCCTTTTAATTTTTCCTGTGAATATAATTAGAACAAACTCTATAGCATGATTATTTGTCTCATTTTCAGTCGCCTCATCCAGGAGTTCTTTAGATCAGTGAAACCAGAAGTCCAATCCTTATCCCTATCTTGTTTGCCAGTTTGTTGATTGTCTTAAAATCTCAAAGTTCTTTTGATTTATGTTTCTCTTACTATTTAGACCATTTTTAATATGGTTGTTGACAGTTTGCATTTAAAAAAATACGGCTTCTATTTTTTCTCCACTTAGCTATTGGGGAGTAGCATTTGGTCCTAAATATTTGTAATGCGGAGGCACTATAGGATTTCTCATTAAGATCAGGAGTAAAAAATAGGTATTCTTGAGCCAGCCCTACCAATCCAACTGTTAAAATTTCAGTGGCAGCACTTGTACCTCAGACAAAATTTCATTGTGAGCATTGACACCTGAGAAATGGGCAAATGCTACAAATCAGGGTTTGATTTGTTGTTTTATTGATTCCTAGACTTAAGAAAATGATGGAAGAAATGTTAATAATGCAGATTAAATTTAAAAGTGTGTACTGCACACATTTTCTCCTTGGAGAATTGGTTTTTAAACATTTACCAGGACATTCCAAGATGCTTATTACTACTAGTATTATTTGCTATTTGAATGTTAGAAACGCTAACTATAGAAATAAGACAAGGAAATAAAAACTAGTCAAGGAAAAAATGCAATTATCTTTATTGGAAACAATAAACACCACAGAATATACAAAAATTGGTAACAACTAATTTAAAGTCATAGGATAAAATCAACATTTCTTTATGTATTAATAGAATCTAGAAATAAGAATTAGAAAAATTCAGTTAACTACAAAAAGGAGTATCTTATCTACTGATTTACCAAGATGTATTCAGGACTCACAGCAATGCAACTTAGAAACAGTCTTTGTCAAAAATAAGGGAATATGTAAATAACTTACAAAATAGTCTTTGTTCATTTTATGCTGTAACATGAATGATGATACCTAAATTAATTTATATATTTAATGCCATAATATTCAAACCACAAAGATTCTCCCATTGAGCTAAACAGCATGTAGTTATTCAAAATAATTAAGGTCAATGATTTCAACAGAGATAATGGAAAAAAAAGGCAAGGAGAAATAATAGCATTGACTTTTTTTAAATCATAAACTGTTATTTATTTTTGAAATTGTTTGGCATTGGCTAAAAGTACATCAAAAGGAAAAGTAAATCGATAGGACACAATAGGTAAACAAGAAGAAAATGAGTATAGTGCATCAGTCTTCTGTAATCCCAAGAACACAAAACTTCAGAGGAAAGTTTTGACAAGAAATACTGGGGGGGAGGGGAAGGGACAATTTGGCAGAAAATAGCCTTAGACCAATATTTTACACTGTCTACCCACCAAATTTTTGATGGGATAGAAATCTTTTTTTTTTTCAAATGCTTTATTAACTTCTGATTTAAATTATTCATTTCTGCAAGATTTTGAGTTGCAAATTTTCTCTCCGTTTTTCCCCTTACCCACCGCCCCGAAATAGCAGTCCCACAGGATATCCCCTCCTCCAATCTGCTCTCTCCCATATTTTCTCCCATACCCTTTTCGACTTTTCCAGTGGATCTCTATAATAATAGTATTATGTATATGTATACACACATATATTTAAACATTTGATTTTAAAATTTGAATTCCAGATTCATTCCCTTCCTCCTTTGTCACCCACCCTTACTGGGAAGATATATTGTAAAAGACTGACTATATTTCCCTCCCTCCTATCCCACCTCTCACTTGTTCCATTCTCTACTTTGTTCCCATCCCTTTTCAAAAGTGGGTGCTTCCAACTTCCCTTCCCCCCAGCCTGCCCTCCCTTCCATCATCCCCCCTGTGATCCCCTTCCCCACTACTCTCCTGTAGGGTGAGATACCCTATTTAGTGTGTATTTCATTCCATCCCTGAGCCAAATTCAATTGGGAATAAGGTTGACCCATTCCCTTTTGCCTTCCTATTCTTCCCCTCCATTGTAACCATTTTCCCTTGCCTCTTCTCTATGAGATAGTTTACCCCATTCTGTCTCTCCCCATCTCCTCTCATTATATTCCCCTCTCACCTCTTCATTTCACCTTTTAAATATCATCCCTTCCTGTTAAATTGGTCCTGTGCCCTCTATCTATGTATACCTGTAAACATATACACACATTTACATATGTATTCATATGCCCACATACCCTCATATATAAACATATATATATATTTCTGTTCCCTTCAACGATTTTAATAATGACAAAAGTTTCATCAGTTACAATTATTGTTTTTCCATGTAGGAATGTTAATAGTTCAACTTTGATAAGTTCCTTATTATTTCTATTCCCTGTTTACCTTCTCATGCTTCTCTTGCTTCTTGTATCTGAATGTCAAAATTTCTATTCAACTCTGGTTTTTTCAACAAGAATGCTTAAAAGTCCTTTATTCCACAGAATGACCATATTTTCCCCTGAAACATGAAACTCAGTTTTTCTGGGTAGGTGACTCTCGGTTTTAATCCCAGCTCCTTTGACCTCCTGAATATCATATTCCAAGCCCTTCAATCCCTCAGTGTAGAAGCTGCCAGATCCTAGGCTATCCTGATTGTGTTTCCACAATATTAAAAACTTTTCTTCCTGGCTTCTTGTAATATTCTCTCCTTAAACTGGGAATTCTGGAACCTGGCTATAATATTCCTAGGAGTTCTCTTTTTGGGATCTTTTTCAGCAGGTGATTGGTGGATTCTTTCAACCTCTGTTTTGCCCTCTGGTTCTAAAACATCAGGGCAGTTTTTTTTTTTTTTACTCATGTAAAGGGCTTTATTTTGTTAAATGTCAAAACTGTTAGAGCAAGAAAATTAAAAAAGCTAAATCTGAATCCTAGCATTAAATTCTGAGTAACCTCAACTTAAAACAAATTTGTTTTTACCATTTCTTTTCATTTCCATCACAAAATTGAATATTGCCTCCTCTTGCCGCCCATTTAATGCTTCAGTACATCAAAGACCTGTGTCTCTTTAGGCATACCTTGACCTGACAGAGAATATTACCCTCTGCTACCCAAGGAGAAAGTCTCCTTAGTTGCTTTGGCCAAAAGCTTTTATCTGATGCCTTCTATTCTGGTGATGAATCTCTCTGTTTTAAGATACATTGGTATTTGGACAATAGGTGCAAGGTTTGTCATCAGGCCTATATACAAGCCTTTCTAACCTTGTGGTGCCTCCCAAAGCTTGTGATCTAGTGGCAAAAATTTGAAGAACTTTAAAGTTCACTATGATAAGATGTCAAAGTAAAGCTTTAATGGAAATATTGGCACTATTCTTCATAAATATATATATTTTTACCATAAAAAATTTAATCTACCTCTCATTTCTAGCTCTCTTCTACTCTTCAGTTTCTAGGGCAGTTTTCTTTGAGAACTTCCTGGAGGATGATTTCTAGGTTCTTACTTTGATCATGGCCTTCAGATAGTCCAATAATTTTTAAATTATCTCTCCTGGATCTATTTTCCAGGTCAGTGGTTTTTCGCATGAGATATTTCACATTGCCTTCCATTCTTTCATTTGTTTGGATCTGTTAAACAGCATCTTGATTTCTCATAAAGTCATTAGCTTACATTTGCTCCAGTGTTATTCTGAAGCAATGATTCTCCTCATTGAGCTTTTGAGATTCTTTTTCCATCTGGCAAATTCGGCTTTTTAAGGCATTCCTCTCCTCATTGCCTTTTTGAGCCTCTTTTGCCATTTGAGTTAGTCTGTTTTTTAAGCTGTAATTTTCCTCAGTCAGGCTGTTGACTCTCATTTCATAACTTTCTTGCATTGTTCTCATTTCTCTTCCCAATTTTTCCTCCACTTTACTTATCTGCTTCTTAAGGTCCTCAATGGCCTGTAACCAGCTCTTATTTTCCTTTGAAGCTTTTGGTGCAGGAGTTCTGACTTCACTTGCTCCTGTTCCGTGCTTTGCTCCTTTTTGTCCCCAAAATAGGAGTCTAATATTGGCATCTTCTGTCTGCCTTGTTTCCTTTGCCTGGTCATGTTGCCCCTCAGTCACTTGACCCCTGGGCTTTTTGCCACAGTAGGACTCTGCCACCAGACAGGGGAGCTTTTGTCCCAAATGCTGGGGTTTTCTCACCTCCTGGAAGTATTAGATGGGTGCCCTCTCTGAGGCTTCCACACACTCTGGCAAACTGGACACGCACCCCAGGACCTCCACCCTAGACTGCAATCCAGATCCAAGCAGGTTAAAGCAAGAGCAATTACCCCTCAGACTGGTTGCTTGGTCCCCCTACCCTCTGTAGGCCAGGAGCTGAAGCTGCCATGTGGTGCTGGCTGGCTGTGCCGGCGTCTCAGGGGCAAAAGCCATGCACTCCCACTTACTGGGTCCCAAAGTCCAGAGTGCACTGACCTCTCACTTTGTCCTTCGCATCTATGTGTTGATAAATCTGGAAATGGCCACAGCTGCTACTGATGTGGAGTCCCTGGGGCTGGAGGCTGTTCAGGCCTGCCCTGGGGCTAAAGCCTCTGTGTGGGGCTGGGCTCAGCTCCCAGAGAACTGAGCTGGCAGATTCCTGCCAGTCTGCTGGGCTGTCCTCAGCAGGAGGTTAGCTTCCCTCTGAGTGTCATTTTGTGGATTCTGCCTAGAAACCTTAATATAAAAGGTCAGGTCATAAGAGACCATAAGGAAACATCTGGTTGGTGGGATATTGCTTAAACTAACAAGCTAGAGAAGATCCCTCTGTAAACCCCACAGTAAACATTTTTGATTACTTAAAACTAAAAAGCTTCATTGAATATAAAGATACTCTTTATATTTTTTATAAAGAATATAAATATTTTTGAGTGAGGAAAATAGTATTGCATACATTGGATAAAATAACATAAAAATCTCATTTCCTTTTTTGACAGATTTATTAGACATGATCTGTGGGTAGATAAATTTGTTTAAATATCTGAATTTAAGGAAGGCATTTGAGAATTTTCTTTTACGCTGTCCTTTTTGCCTTTTTTTTTGGAGAGCAATTGGGGTTAAGTAACTTGCCCAAGGTTATACAGCTACTTTTTTGTGTATGGGTGTTTAGTGTCTGAGGCCCCAACTGAACTCGGGTCCTCCTGACTCCAGGGCTGGTGCTTTACTCACTGAGCCACCTAGCCACCCCTCATGCTGTCCTTCTAAAGAAGATGGAAATATATGGGCTAAGTAATGTGATAGTAAAGTAGACTCAGAATTTACATGAGTATTCATTTTTAGGTCAGTATCAAGTCTCTGGTAGGTTATCCCAGTGGTGATCTGTGCTAGTTAATATTTGAAGGCGTGACTTGGAGGGAGACTGATGGCTTTTTAGGGAATGAGGGAACAAATTATGCAAAGCTGAGCACAATGGCTAACAAAGATTTTTCTGACAAGAACATTGGGCTTAATCAATAATAAACTGAAATAGGGAAAAATGTAGTTTTATAGTTGGATTCAGAAAATCAACTTCCAATCAGGGAGGTGTGGAGAGATAGTCAGAGGTTTATTCAATTTTTTTTTCCTTTGAAAGAGAAAAAAAATTAAGTATTTCAGGTTGAGAACTAGATATGTTTCTTGTAAAGTTTCATAATTAAATAGGCTACAACATATGAATATAAAATAATTAAGCTCAAGATAACAATACAGAAAAGATTAGTTTATTGAGAGTAATTAACATTTAAAATTTTGGACTAATATTAATTTATAGCTATACTGATGAAGCATGAAGTTTTAACAGTTCTGTTTTATGGATAATTTTTAAACACCTTAGTCATACTCTGGGTATATGTTAATTTGGATAGTTGAAAGGTAAACTTTTGATGGAAGATTTCTTAATTGAAACTTTCTACAGCATTAATATAGTATGCCAAAAATAGCTTATGGAATGAAAAAACTTTGCCTCAAATAATAAGGGGAGAGAATTTATTAAGTATTTGTGTGCCAAGCCCTGTGTTAAGATAGAAGTGCTTTACAAATATTATTACACAAATATCCTCATAACCCTGTCAGGAAGAGTTATTATCTTCATTTTACAGTTGAAGAAATAGGGGTTAGTAATTTACCCAGGGTCACATAGCTAGGAAATGTCTAAGGCTGGTTTTGAACTTGTCTTCCTGCCTCCAGGTAGAGCCCTCTATTGTCAAATGCCCTCATTTGGTCCAGATCTTGAAGAAGAAACTCAAAGGTAGTTACTTGTCCAAATTCCCTCATCTAACAAGGAGAAGATCTAAGATTTAAATCTAGGTCCTCTTCATATTCCCAGTTCTACATGATGCTGCCATAGATACCGTGTTTCCCCGATAATAAGACCTATCCTGAAAATAAGCCCTCTGGTGTTTTTCTTTCCAAAAAATTTAATAAGACAGTGTCTTATTATCGGGGAAACACGGTAAGTACAATTAAAAAAATAAGAACAACAAAACTAGTTAATATGCTAAAGCATGTTAAGTTAAATTAAAAATTAAACAAAATGTTTTATATTCTTAGTACATTTAGAGTAAATTATAAACTTATTGCTTTTACTTCAACAATTAAATACATCTTTGATCTAAATGAATCTTTGTAAACTTATGCCTATGTGATTCATGTCTTGTCTTCTCATACATCTTCTATAGATGTTCTTTCTATCCTTGAAATGTTCTTAAAGGCATTTCAGCATTTTGTACATATAATGGAAGTACTTAATGTAATCATTTTTTTATCCTTCACTCTTACTGATCCATCTCCTTTTCAGATCATACATTTTGTGGATTATTTATTATCTGACAACACTTATACCGTGAATTAATTTATTTTCATTGAAAATGTGCTACCACTAATTTATTTCCACTTTGTGTTTCTCCATTACCTTTGGGTTTGCTTTAGTTTTAATTATCTGTTCTGTGTTCATTTGTCAAATAGCATAACTGGGAAAAATATTGATACCAAAAAGACATTTGTTTTATATATGTGACAGGGAGCAGGCTGCTAGTATGGGGTTTTTTGTTTGTTTGTTTGTTTGTTTTTTTGGCATTTTCCCAGTATTAATAGGTACAGTAAAAACTTTCTTAGAAAATGGCTATGTTTAAAAATGTTTATATTTTTTATTTGGTTTTGCCTTAACCCTGTATCATTTTTGTCTTTTGTAATAACTGTCCTTTTCTCCTTGTTTCTTCCCTAATCTACCTCTGGTTTAGAAATTAAAATCCAGAAAATTACATGTATAAACACTTATTTGGTAGCAAAAAGATGAAAAATTTGATTGCAGAAGTCAATTTAAACTGTAGGAACATAGTAGCATGTCTCAATATTTATTAATAAAAGTATGACTTGGAACAAATTAAAAGGTGACTAAAAGAATCAAATCATTATAAAATAGTACTTTTCTTTTTAATTTACCTTTAAAATGTCAGATATTTAGCAAAATATTTGTGTGTGTGGTTCTTATGCCCATTTTTGATTGATTGCTAACAGAGTCCAATGTTAGGTAAAACTGCAGTTTTCCTGTTGTGAAATTCATTCAGAAAATACAGAAAATAAGCAGTTTAGTTTATTTAGGCACCAATTCAATTTTCTCTAGACATGCTTCTGGTTTATGAAACACTAGAGGGGAAAAAATAGACAGCTTTGCTCATGTTAAAAATATGAATTATAAAATGAGAGACTAGTGGAGACTTTAGTGTGATTCTTTAACAAAATGAAAAAATATTTTGAATTTGAATACAGTCTTTTGCAAGTAAAATTTTTGAACAGCCTGACTGTACCATGACACATTCTTTGAATGTGCCCCCTATTCCTCAGTTTTATTTTAGGAGATAAAAACAAGTAGGTTTTATTTTATTTTATCAAAGGCAAGAATGCTTTTTGCTGCTAGTAGTGCGTATATTTTCATACTGGACCGAGGCTTCATACTGGATTTTTGTTTTCTTTTTGGAGCAGGGATAGCAGGGCAATTGGGGTTAAGTGACTTGTCCAAAGCTACATGGCTAGTAAGTGTTAAGTGTCTGAGACCCAATTTGTATGCTGGTCCTCCTGAATCTAAGGCTGGTGCTATTCACTGCGCCACCTAGCCACCCCTGTAATAGAATTTTTAAGGCTTTTGTAAGGCCGACTTTAGTTTCTCTTCCATTTGCTCAGCTACCAACCATTTGATCAGTTGACAATCCACAATATCGAATAAGATGACCAAGGTTTCCATTTTTGGGTGTAACAGATGTAGATTCCTTATAAACTATGATATTTCAATTCATTTTTAACAATAGGAAAAAAAAAACCAACTTGGGCTTGTTGACCTGATCAGTACATTTAAGAAAGATTTTACGTTCACTTCCTACCTTAGCAGTTCATGTTTATATGAGTGGTTATAATATGTTTTTATGGTTTTGGTAAATAATGTATGCTACCACTTAGTATTGTAAGGAATGTAGAAGCAATATATGCTTTAAAAAATATTAATAGCATATGCAACCTTTGAGAATTTTATTAGATTCCCCTTTTTGGTCCAGGAAGCAATACCTTTGATCTAAGAAACATTTTAGTTGTTGATCAGTAAACATTTTTAAGCACCTAATAATGTATCAGGCACTGTGCTAAATAGCTGGGGTTCTAAAGAAATACAAAAGACAGTCCTTGTAACTACCTTTGCTTTTATTTTTGTGTTTTTGCTTTTTGGAGGGCAGTTGGGGTTAAGCCACTTGCCCAAATTCACATGGCTAGTAAGTATGTCAAATGTCTGAGGCCGGATTTGAACTCAGGTCCTCCTGACTCCAGGGCCGGGCTCTAGTCACTGCACCACCTAGCCACCCCAACCTTTGCTTTTATATTTGTATAACCAGCACTTAGCACAGTGATTGTCATATATTCAGTGCTTTATTAGTGTTTTCTAGCTGGCCATCCATTCATCCATTTCTTTATCCACTAATTAATTAATTTATTGAAAGACTAACAGGAGCCAGATTTCAGTCGGTCAATAAATATTTATTAAGCACCTACTATTTGAGAAGGGCAAAAGATAATCCTTGACATGAAGGAACTCACAGTTCAATGGAAGAGAAAATATGGAAACAGGTATAAACAGGATAAATTGGAGATAATTAACAGAGGGAAGGCATTAGTATTAAGGCTTCCTGTAGAAGGTGAGATTTTAGCTGAAGTAATCAATGGAAGAAACCCAGAGAGATGAAGAGGGAGAGAATTCTAGTCATAGCGGGCAATCAGTGAAAATGCCCAGTCTGGGGGTGTTTTGTGCAAGGAATAGCAAGGAGGTCAGTGTCACTTATCATAGAGTACTGGGTTTAGGTGGAGTAAATTGTTAAAATATTGGGAAGGGGGGGGGGGGGGGGAGAGAGAGAGGACAGGACCAGGTTGTACAGTGCTTTGAAAGCCAGATGATTTTGTATTTGATCCTTGGTTTGATAAGGAACCATCGGAGTATACTGAATAGAGAATATGATGTGGTTAACATCTGCATTTTAGGAAGATCATTTTGATAGCTGAGCAAAGAAGGGATATGACTACCTCAAGTCAGGGAGATCCACCAGCAGAGTATAGCAGTAGTTCCAGTATGAGGTGATGAGGGCTGGTACCAATGTCAGAGGAGAGAACAGAGCATATTGGAGAGATGTTACGCAAGTAAAGGCAACAGGACTTGGCAACAGATTGGATGTAGAGGGTAGAGGGTGATCTTTTGTGTCTAAGAGTCAAGCATGACACTTAGGTTGTGAGCCTGGGTGACTGGGAAGGTGGTGGTAAAAAAGAGGAAGTGTAGCATAATGGATAGAATCTGGCTTTTCTCATGCCAGTTTGATCTGGATTCAAGTCCTGCCTCCAACTTGTACTGGCTATGTAACTCTGGGCAAGTTACTTAACCATTAACCATTCTGGGTAATTCCCTAAGATCATAAACTAGAGAAGGTGTCATCATGCTTCGTAGAGGGACTTTTTCATCTTATACCATTGAAATTACAGGTCAAGCCTCATTGCCACTATTTCACAAATAATCTCTGAAGACTTCTTAATGACCTAAGCCTATTTTGAGATAATCTTTCTGATTATAACTTAGCAAACATAATAGTTATAATGTTAATTTTTTTCCATTTTTCTGATTTACATCATTCATTTCCGCCAGATTTTGAGTTACAAATTTTCTACCTGTTTTTCCCCTACCCACCGCCCCAAAATAGCAGTCCCACAGGATATCCCCTCCTCCAATCTGCTCTCTCCCATATTTTCTCCCGTACCCCTTTCGACTTTTCCAATAGGGCATGGTGGATCTCTATGCCCCAGTGCCTATATATCTTATTTCCCAATTACATGTAAAATAGTATTAAAAATAGTATATATATTTTTGAACATTTGATATTAAAACTTTGAATTAAAGATTCATTTCCTTCCTCCCTTGTCACCCATCCTTACTGGGAAGATTAGCAGTTCAGTATAGGTTGTACATGTGTAGCTAAGGCAAAACAATAACATAATAGATACATTTTGAAAGACTGACTATATTTCCCTCCCTCCTATCCCACCTCCCACTTGTTCTATTCTCTACTTTGATCCCATCCCTTTTCAAAATGATCCCTTCCCTTTTCAAAAGTGGATGCTTCCAACTTCCCTCCCCACCAGCCTGCCCTTTCTTCCATCATCCTCCCTCTCATTCCCTTCGCCCCTACTCTCCTGTAGGGTGAGATACCCTATTTAGTGTGTATTTTATTTCCTCCCCAAGCCAAATTAAATGAGAATAAGGTTGACCCATTCCCTTTTGCCTTCCTATTCTTCCCCTTTATTGTAACCATTTTCCCTTGCCTCTTCTTTATGAGATAGTTTACCCCATTCTGTTTCTCCCCATCTCCTCTCATTATATTCCTCTCTCCACTCTTCATTTCACCTTTTAAGTATCATCCCTTCTTGTTAAATTGGTCCTGTGCCAATTTATCTATGTTGTATTTATCTATCAATCTATCTATGTTGTAGCAGAAAGCACCCCAAGCGTGCCCAGGGTGGCTGCTAGCACAGGTTCTTGGATCTGCTTTGTTAAAGGAAAGCAACTCAAAATGGGTTAACAAACTTACTTTAATCAGTCAGACATATATCGTTTGCCTTGTTCAGGAGAAAAGGTCAGCACCCCGAACCTCAAAGTATACAGGCATAATTATCAAGACAGAAACATCAAGTAGACAGATTTCCAAACTGTCCAACCATTACATCCATACCCAGTCAACATCTGGGTTTCCACATCTGGGTTTTTCAAAGCCGGGGGACTCTCAACAACGGCTTCCCAGAATTCAGATCAAATCACAGAACACTTCTCAAAGTGAGTCCCAAAACAAAGCTACACATCAGGGCTTATATAGCCTTCTCCTGGCTCAGAGAATGTAACAACCTTATTGACTCACTGGCCAATCAAGAAGTATCTACTGAAAAACAAGCCTCCCTCCCCAGGCTTCCGGTGCACTTTAGCCTAGGGGCAGGGAAGATCTTCCAAATTTGCATTCCCATTACATATGTATACCTGTAAACATATACACACATTTACATATGTATTCATATGCCCACATACCCTCATATATAAACATATATATATTTCTGTTCCCTTCAACTATTTTAATAATGACAAAAGTTTCATCAGTTACAATTATTGTTTTTCCATGTAGGAATGTTAATAGTTCAACTTTGATAAGTTCCTTATGATTTCTTTTCCCTGTTTACCTTCTCATGCTTCTCTTGCTTCTTGTATCTGAATGTCAAATTTTCTATTCAACTGTTTTATTCATCGAGAATTCTTGAAAGTCCTCTATTCCACTGAATGACTATATTTTCCCCTGAAACATGATACTCAGTTTGCTGGGTAGGTGATTCTTGGTTTTAATCCCAGCTCCTTTGACCTCCTGAATATCATATTCCAAGCATTTCTATCCCTCATTGTAGAAGCTGCTACATTCTGGGTTATCCGGATTGTGTTTCCACAATATTAAAATTGTTTTTTCCTGGCTGCTTGTAATATTCTTTCCTTAGTCCGGGAATTCTGGAACCTGGCTGTAATATTCCTAGGAGTTTCATTTTTGGAATATTTTTCAGAAGGTGATTGGTAGATTCTTTCAACCTCTGTTTTGCCCTCTGGTTCTAAAATATCAGGGCAGTTTTCTTTGAGAGCTTCCTGGAGGATGATTTCTAGGTTCTTACTTTGGTCATGGCTTTCAGGTAGCCCAATAATTTTTAAATTATCTCTCCTGGATCTATTTTCCAGGTCAGTGGTTTTTCCCATGAGATATGTCACATTGCCTTCCAAATTCTTTCATTTGTTTGGATCTGTTTAACAGCATCTTGATTTCTCATAAAGTCATTGGCTTACATTTGCTCCAATGTAATTCTGAAGCAATGATTCTCCTCATTGAGCTTTTGAGATTCTTTTTCCTTCTGGAAAATTTGGCTTTTTAAGGCATTCTTCTCCTCATTGCCTTTTTGAGCCTCTTTTGCCATTTGAGTTAGTCTATTTTTTAAGGTGTGATTTTTCCTAAGTCAGGTTGTTGACTCTCATTTTGTTATTTTCTTACACTGTTCTCATTTCTCTTCCCAATTTTTCCAACACTTCTCTTATCTGCTTCTTAAGGTCCTCCATGGCCTGTAACCAGCTCTTATTTTCCTTTGAAGCTTCTGGTGCAGGAGTTCTGACTTCACTGTCTTGCTCCTGTTCCATGCTTTGCTTCTTTTTGTCCCCAAAATAGGAGTCTAATGTTGGTATCTTCTGTCTGCTTTGTTTCCTTTGCCTGGTCATTTTGCCCCTCAGTCACTTGACCCTTGGGCTTTTTGCCACAGTAGGACTCTGCCACCAGACAGGGGAGTTTTTGCCCCAAACACTGGGGTTTTCTCAGCTGCCGGAGGTATCAGATGGGGACCCTCTCTGAGGCCTCCACATGCTCTGGTAAGCTGGACACACCCCAGGACTTATACCCTAGACTGCAATCCAGATCCAAGCAGGTTAAAGCAAGAGCGATTATCCCTCAGACTGGTTGCTTGGTCCCCCCTCACTCTGTAGGCCAGGAGCTGAAGCTGCCACGTGGAGCTGGCTGGCTTTTCCGGTGTCTCAGGGGCTTCTGTTCCTGGGAGTAACAGCCGATGCACTCCCACTTACTGGGTCCCAAAATCCAGACTGCATTGACCTCTCACTTTGTCCTTTGCATCTATGTTGATAATTCTGGAAAAGGCCACAGCTGCTGCTGATCTGGAGTCCCTGGGGCTGGAAGCTGGTCAGGCCCACCCTAGGGCTAAAGCCTCCTTGTGGGGCTGGGCTCGGCTCCCAGAGGGCTGCACTGGCTACTTGGTGCTGGCCTTTTGGGCTCTCCTCAGCAGGAGGTTAGCTTCTCTGTGTCATTTTGTGGGTCCTGCAGCTCCAAAGTTTGTTCAGAGTCCCCTTTTTACTCTGACTGGGGAAGGTGGAAGCCAGAGCCACTTGGAGGTCATGCTTCTACTTTGCCATCTTGACTCACTTCACCTCCCTCCTTCCTCCCCCCCCCCCGCCCCATAATGTTCATTTTTTAAATAGGCATGTATTAAATAATTATTTCTTTTTCATGCAGCAGTACATGTCAATCTAAAATGTTCCCCTTGAATCTTCGGAACAAATCTTAAACAAACTCCAAAACAGCTTATAGATAGTTTTATATAGTTAGTAGGGATTTGGCTGGGAGGATTATAATTATTATATATTGTTTATGCAGAAGGACAATCACTTATGAAACCCAGCAGAATTTTTTTTTAATAGCTTTTAATTTTCTGAAGTCTTTTCTGATCTTCCTAACTGCTGGTGCCGCAAACTACAGTATATTTAGCCACTTTGTATTTAAACTCATTACATTAATTCTGTAAATATTTATATATGTTTCTTTTGTCTTTCCCATTAAAATAGACACCCCCTTCCATCCAAATAGGGTTTTTTTCTTCTTTGTATTTTATTCTCTCCACTCAAATGCCCCTAATTGATAGTGGAGGTCTAACAACCATTGATTGGTCTGTTCTAATATTTTGCTGTTGGTAAAGACATGAAAATTCTTTTCCAAGGGCCATTGGGTGTTAAATCCAACCACTGGGGCCCTGTCTCAGTAGGGATTATGTTTGTTGCTTTAGGGAACTTTGTTAAGGAAAACTATTAACTGAGATCTGAAATTCCTAGGGGTACTGAGAATCTTAGTGGTTTCCCAAGTTTATAATGTCAGAGGTGAAACCTAAAGCCAAATCGACTTGTTTCCCAAGTCAGAAATGGTAAGGTCAAGATTATGTTTCAGGAGTCATACTTTGGCTTTTATTTGTGACCATTATGAATGGAGAAAGTATTTTAATAAATCAATTAGAAGAAAGATTAATGGGTAAGATATTAAATGGCATCTTGCTGGAACAGTATTTTGCATCTTGCCTAAAAATACTGCAGGAAAGCATTTGAGAAATACATCATTCAATGATGTTTTTATGTTGTTAAATCAGGGAAGATTTAAGGAATTGAGTAGAAGCAGTCATGTATGTTATACATTGTTCCAGAGTAATGGTGGCAATTCTTGGATCTCATCTTCCCAGAAATGGGTATATTTTACTAAAAATACTAACTAAACAGTAGAGCACCAGCAAGGACCGTGTATTTGAAGATTTGACTAAAAAAATAAAATAAAAGCATGGGAAATAACAAATTTGAGCAGGCAAAGCCTCACAAGTGACAATAGTTTTGTCACTTTTGTTTCCTGTAAAAAAAGTAGACACTCACTTTGTGTATGGCAGTCCTTTTTAGCTGTGTTTTTATGAGATACAATGGTTTCTTATTTCAAGGATTCCCAAAACACTTTTTTTAGTGTAGATTATACTTAAAAATGTGTCATGGAGAACTTTTAAGAATGATGGAGGAGGTTACCAAATCAAATAATGGTAACTGAAAAGTTTGTAGATCACCTATTACACATTTCGAAAGAATATTTTCAAGCCTAGTCATTTAAATTGTTAATTATAATATTCAGGAGAATTATTCACCTTCTACATTCTATAATAGCATAAAAATAATTGAGGATAGAAACTTCTATATTAAAAGTAGAATCAGCAAAGCATTTTAATTTCAAAGTTCTTCAACTTTTTTTTTTCTAGACTCTTTATGTCTCTAAGATTTTAGGGCTGCTTTGGTCTCATATCAAATTACAGGTATTACTGAAGCAAATGGTAAAATGATACCACATTTGTACTTTGGAACATTTAATGAAATAATAACGAGAGATCAGTTTCTTATACCATTAGCTAGCCATTTTTGAAAATCTGAGATACCTTTTTTTTTTGAGGCACAGTTCAACTTTGTTTTCACATGTTCTGATTTCTTGGTTTAGTACTTGCCCTCATATGCTTCCCTTGTTGCTGGGCAGGCTTTGTGGAAACAGTGTCTCATTGGTTTTCAGGCAGCTACTTTTTAGAGCCAATCAGAGAGTGAGTGAATTTCAGTTCTCTACTAGTACTGAAGTAGGGAAGCATGGAATGATTTATTTTTCCTGTTGAGAGAGTGTGTAAGCTAAAGGATATGGCTGTAGCAGGCTCCCTCTGGGGTATGTTTGAAAAATTACAAGGTTCTTCTGTGTTTGAGTAGGGGAAAATGGGTTAAAAATGGGTTAATCTATAAAATACTGAGTTTAAGCTTTAAAAAAATATGTTCCAGTGGTAAAAATACCTTGTATTTATTTTGTAATTTAAATATTGAATGGAAAATTGATGTAATAAAGGGAAAATCTCCTCAAACTTACATGGACACTTGTTTTGCAATAAAACCATTTTCCTTTATTCTTAGAGGGGATGATTCAGATCTTTCTGTTATTTGTTTCAAGGGAGTAAGTAGACCACATTTAAAGTAGTTGCATTTATATGAGTTTAGAACAAATTATTTTAAAAGCAGAATCAAGATATATCCTCACTAGGAACTGGGAATTTTAAACTAATTAGATCTGTTAAATTAGTTTAGTACACAGTAAAAAAAGCACCATAGAGGAACATAGGAATCTTTTTAAAAAATCAGGATAAAAATACAAGTTAGTTTTTGGAACTAAAATAGTAAAGCAACATTACTGGTAGGTGGACAAAACAAATCCTTTTATATTGAATTTAATATTAATTTTCGTTTGCCCCTTTTCATTTTTATAAATGCTATAATGTTGAGCTTAATTTTTAGACATTCTCATTTTCACACGATACATGTTGTCAAGAGTAATGCAACCTTGTTCTGGGGCTTTTGGTTCCCTAGATAGCAATTCATTCCACATCTAGAAAAATTGATGGTCAGCCATTAAACTCAGAATAGTTTCTATTAACCACACAGGGCTTATTAAACAATTTATATTCTTTTGTGTTATATTTATTGTACTATGTGCAAAATAGTAGACTTGAACTTTGATAAATACTGTATTCTAGATTACTTCTATTATGCAAAGAACCACATTGCATCAGTTTGGGTTCTTTGTTTTCTTTAACTCTCCTTCTCTGTGACCTTCTCTTTGTCTGTCTCCTGTTGCCAGGCAGGATTCAGAGAGCTGATTGCTCATTGGCTGACTTGTGAGCAGCTCTTGAACAGCTTCTTAAAATTCTTGAGCTTTTTGAGATGGCCGATTATAGGCTAATACTTTTCTTTGTTGTTTCTCGTTGCAGTGATTTTTTTTTTAATGGAACAGAGGACAAAATGTAGAGTTTGGTATAGAAAGCAACATTTTAAATTTTACTTAAGGAGAAATTTTAGTTTTACCAGTTCATTCTTGGTTATTTTAATACTTTGGTAGAGTGAAAAACCCTTGCTAATGCTGAAAGATATTTTATTATAGATAAATTATTTCCAGAAAGCTTCTAGAAATTTTCAGCCTCAGTATATAATACAGGCAGAAAGAATTGTCAGGAATATTTTAAATCGCTCTATCAAATGATATTTATACATTTCTTTATGTTTCTGCCATAAGAGCAAAAATAGTAAAGGCACAAGTTGTTTAAACTTTTTTGGATATTTATGTCTGGCATTGGGAGCAGTCTTCTGTTCTAAAATGTAAGCATTTTATATCCTGAAAAAAAATTGATGATATGTAAAAGGTGATTTTTCTTCTGTAGAATGATTATGATAATAAAGTCACCAGCACAAAAGGATCCAAAATGATACTTATTTAAAACATTTTAACATTTCGTTTGTTAGTATTTAGCCTACATTGCCTAACTCAGAGAGAGGTGCCACCCTTTTTTGATATGTAGCCTCTCTAAAAATTCCTTTTATTGATGCAAAACAGATTTCCAGAACAAGATAGCTGATTGGTTTGCACAAATATGGCTAAACCGGTCTGAACTGGTTTGCCAGATACTACTTCCTTGTTACTTCGGATTTTGTTTTTCTTTGCCTTCTGTGCTGTAAAAGATCTGTTAATGGCTGCAGTATGCTCCCTTGTGGGTATGGATGGTAATTCTTTAATTCTCTCTACATTTCAATATAATAATTTATTTATAAATCAAATAGTAGTTTTGTGATAGAAGTATTTATTTAATAATAGTTCTTGATTGTGCTTGCTTTTATTGAATGTTCTGTGATTTTTATAGTGTTCTGGATATTAAGAAAGTAAGTTCCTATTTCATATTATAATTACCAGGTTAAAAAATTCCTAGAGGATCCTTATTGTCTATGATATCTTTGTTTTGGTGGCATTATTGTAGATAATAATGTTAATAAGTTAACTATGTATTTTAAATGGTTTGAAGAGATATATATATATATATATATATACCTATGTTAAGAATATTTACTTTTAGATTAATTGTGCACAGCTATCAGTATGTACTATTTTTGTAATAACTCTTGAGTGAGAATCATATTCCAAAATGCCTTTTCTTTTCATATTTGCCTTATTATTGCATGTATTACTTAAAGAATTTTTGGTCATTAAAAAATCTAGTTGACAAAATTTTCAAATTAAAAATTAACTTAGTTTTATATTTTGAGTTGCAAAAACAAGATATTTACTGGCATTGATTGTCAGTGCCCTCCTGACCTAAGTCCCCTTTGAGCCATTTGCAGCCACTCAGAGTCATTTTTGTAGATGGTGGATTGATGATGGGGTCCAGGAGAGTGGAGAATTTTGTGGCTGCTCTCACAATATCCTTTTGTCCAGTACTCTAAAAATTTTTTGCAAAACAATTTTCTTAGAGTAACCCTCTGTATATAATGTAAGTAGTTCTGTCCCCATTTTACAGGTCAGAAAACTGAGTGTCAGAAGAAATGACATGCTAAGGGGCTGTAGAAATTTGAACCCAAACCTAGGTCTCCTGATTTAAAAGCCCTTATGCTTTTCACCATACCAAGCTAACTTCCACTTTGTAGTTATCTGACTTAACCATTTCCAGAAGCTTCTGTACTCTCCCAGGGGCATAAGACCCTTTGGTCTTATGGCAGCCAATTTAATGTCTTTTAATATATGGTGACATGACCCTAGGACTCCAGCTTATGTGTGTAGATCCTTCAGTATAATGCCAGAGACCATGCAAGAAGCTTTTGTTAGCTTCATTGAAGCTGTTCAGTGAGAATGGCTCTGGCCTATACTTGAAAGTAAGAGATCTCTCATAGCTTGTGGGACCCAGCTCAGAAGTACAGTTACCTGCTTAGCAAGCCCCAGGAAATCCTACAGTCTACTGGCCACTCTGTCACTCCTTTTCCTTGTGGCATATTTATAAAAATCAAATTTTTGTGAAATTCTTGACTTCCCAGAAGATTTATAATCTAGGTGCTAGAATAGGGAAAAAGCAGTTGTTGGAGGCTTACCTGAGGTTTTCTTTGTTTGACTTCTTTGTTTCTTATCTGTGTCTCTACACATAGATGGCTTTTGTTACTGAGGTATATATCTCTTAAGACTCATTTTAGTCTTATTTTAGACTTATTTATGGATATCCTAGGGCTATTAGACTTCTCCTTTAGCCTGTTTTTCTTAACTAAGCAACAATAAATTGCATAGGGAATCATATGAAGCAGTTAGTAACTTCTGCTTTTAGATTGTGATACAAGTAGATTGCTCTTCTTTAAGTACTATTTTTCTTAATTCCCTGGTATTTGAAGCTGGAGGTAGTATAAATATTTATGTGTATTGAATTGCCAGAGATTTTTTCTTAAATGCCCTAATGTATTCAGTTCAATTTAGCAAGCATTTATTAAACCCTTAATTGTAATAAGAAAAAAAAAAACCAGGTTCCTGAAGGAGCTTAGATTTTCCTGGAGTGGAAATTTCATATATAAAGATATGTATATATCTCATGTATCTGTGTCTGTATGTGTCTTGTGTGTACGTATATCAATAGATCAATAGAGACTTGAATTTAGAGTTAAGAAATTGGAAGTAGAGGCTTCAGTTAGGATGCCGGGAATGAAATGAGGAAAACTTGAACTATAGTGGTAAAAAAAAATTAGCAGAGAGAAAGAAGAAACATGTGAGAGATGATGTGAAAATAGAATATGTGAGACTTAATGATGATTGGTTGTCAGTGACAGGGAAGGAGCCAAGAGCTAAGGATGATTGGGTGGCGAGGAACCTATTAACTGTAAGGATGGTGGTGCCCAAAAGAGGGGAGTTAGGAAGCTCCATAACTGTCAAGACTCCTTATAGGATTTTTTTTTTTAGTGGTTCTGAGTTTAATTTAATTTTTTAAAATTGTTTGGTGTTCTGTTAATTTAAATAGTTTTATGCTAATCCTTAATTTCTTTAAAATTTTCAGCCTTTTTGACTAAATATAATTGTGCATAGTATATTCTGAAAGTTTGTTTTATTTCTTTGTTTTGATTTTACCATGTTCATTTTTATTAGTAATTTGATTTTCCTACACCCTTTTCATCAGGTTTGCTAAAAGCTCATTAATTTTGTTAATCTTTATAGAGAACTAGCTTCTACATTTTATGAGCACTTACTGCATTTTTGTTTTCTAGTTTATTTTTCTCTAATTTTTAAGATATCCTTTTTTTTGGTGATTTTAGTGCTACTTGATTTTCTAAGAAGTTAAGTAATGCTCTTCTATTTATGCATCTTCTCAGAAATATATTTTTTTCTTTTGAGGACTGTTTTTTGCAATTCAAAAATCTTTTATAATTTGTTTCATTGTTACTCTTTTTTACAGTTACTTTTCCTATGATATGTTCTTTGACTAATTCATTATAGCAAATCATTCTTAAGTCCCCATAAAAGTCTATATCCCTTTTATTTTAATTTCAGTAACATTGGTAAATAATGTACTTGTTTCTATTTTTTAGACATTTATTTACTATTTCTTTGTGCCCTGGCACATGGTTTATTTCTATAAAAGTACTATATAATATTGAAAAATCTTCACAATCTTGAATGCTAATATCCAGAGCATCCCCTTGCTTTTCCAGCTCTAAATTCTCCCAAGTATGTTCAATTCTGTAGTTTCCCTCCGTTAGATTTATCTAGGTCTGAGAAAAGAGAATTAAAGACTCCTATGATTATTAATATGATGTCTTTTTGTAATAAAGATAATTTCCATTATGATTTTAGATGCTGTACATATTAATTGAGGCTTTAAAAAAATGGTAACATCATCGTTTATGATTCCTTTAAGTACAAGGAACTCTCCCCATTTTTTTTTCTTTTTTCTTCCCCCTTTGCGCCCTCCACTCCCCCAACTTACATAGACAAATACATACTTTTATTAACACATGCAAGTAGTTGGCATAGTAGTCTGGAGGTAAGGAAACATTGACCCTCCACCCCTATCCCCCTTAATGGAAAGTGCAAGGGATAATCTCAAAGAATCCTACCACATTCAGCATATGAGAAGAAAGAAGAAGAAGAAAAGTTTTATTTCTTGATGCTGTGAATTTTAAATTTTGCTTGTATTAGCACAATTGCAATGCCTGGTTTTATGGATTAATCTCATGCCTATATTTTTTCTTACCTCTTATTTTCACTCTATACATATCTTTGCTTTTTAGATGTATTCTGGTATACCACATTTGTTAGGTTTTGTTTTCATATCATTTTGTCATTTTCTTTCATTTTAATGGATTGTTTAGTCCATTCACATTTTAACATTATGATCAGTAAACTTGTGTTTTTCTCCATTTACGTTGTGATGTTTTGCTCCCCAACCACAACCTACTTTTAAAAAATTCTTTACTTAAGGCCAAATAAAATGAGCATTTTTATGTAGAGAGCAGAACAGAAAAATAGAAATGCATTTGCATCCATGAATTTGTACCTCCTACAGTTTTCTTCTCTTTGCAAGGCAGGAAATTTGTATAACAAATTGATAATGTTATTTTCAAAGTTTTTTTGGGAAACTTGCATTGTAAAAAGAGAAGCAAACCAACTGACAGCTTGAGATTTCTGCCAATACTGTATTGTAATATAAAAGAATATTGTCCTTCTTTTAAAAAATGATCTACCTAAAAGAGCCTTTGTTACCAGAGGATACTTGAGTGGAGGCACTACTTCATTAATTCAATTGAATTTAATTATAAAGTGCCTAATAATTCTGATTTGACAATTGGGCATAATATAGTGCATCTGTTAATTTGAATGTCTTAACTTGAATGGTTTATTTATAAGCTCTATTTTTGGAAAATTTTATACAGAATTTTGTAAAAGTTAGGATATCCACTTACTTAGACTATCACTTTTGTTTGGTTCTGTCTTCTACTTCTGGTGAAGTAACGAAAGCATACTTGGATAGGTAACTTGTTTGTAATAGGGAATGAATTTAAGTGTTCAGTATTTTTTTAAATATGTAAAACTTTTTACATTGTTTAAAACATAACATCTTTATTTTAAGATCAGTCCACAAACACCACTTTTTTGTGTTTTATATTTCATAAACATTTAGAATGTCCTTGTCTGTTATTCTCTTTAAGTCCAAAATAAGGTGTTAAATCATGAGCATTTTGGATATTTACTATCAATTTTATGCCTGCCCCACATTTAATTTAAATTTATAGTGCTTTTGGCCCTGTGGCATCATCCCTCTTTACCTTGTCTACTTCGAATAAACAGAATGAAATTTCTGAGATATTTTTCTCTTAAAATTTTGAGGTTTCAGTGTTCTGTAATTTTATTCTTTTCATAATTTTCATGTCCCAAGTTATTCACAGTTTGTTGCCTTGAGCCCACCCATCTTCTTTTTCCCTTCATATTTGGCTACATAAATTACACATGTATTTTCTTTCTAAATTTTAATTTATATATTTTGGTTTTATATCACCTTTTTTCTGAACATAGTCTTCTACTTTCTCTTACCATCCCTTGTAATAATTTTTGAAAAAGGAAAAAACCACCATGTTAGTAAACTTTTTGAATACTAGTGTGACAGTATATATACTGCTATCGTTCCTCTCCTACCCTATAAAGAAAGGTGGGGAATGAGGTTTAACCTTTTTTTCCCTCAATTTTTCAGTGAAATTTGGTAGATTGAATTATAGCTATTGAGATAGCATTAAAAGCCCAATGTAGGTTTTCATTCAACAAACTTCTACTTTATGTAAAACTGTGATAAACACGGAAGGTTATAATTGAGACAAGTAACAGATTTTTTTTTTTTAAGGCAATCGGGGTTAAGTAACTTGTCCAAGGTTACAGTACAGCCAGTTATTTCTGGGTGTAGTGTTGAGTATCGGAGCCCGGATTTGATCCCCAGGTCATCCCGACACTGGAGCCGGTGCTCTTACTCGCTGAGCCACCTGGCCTCCCCTTAGCAATTGGGGTTAAGTAACTTGCTCAAGGTTACACGGCCAGGTGTTTCTGGGTGGGTGCTAAGTGTCTGAGCCCGGGATTTGATCCCTAGGTCATCCCGACACTGGAGCCTGTGATCTTACTCGCTGTGCTACCTGGCCGTCCTTGACAGCTTATTTTTACAACTTTTATTTGAAGTTTACCTCTTATTACTAGATTAAAAGTTCTCAATCAGAGGATTTTTAGTGCAAAAATACTCAACTGTTTAAGGCAATCTTTACAATTTAAGACTATGATTGTAGTTGGTAGTTCACATTAACCCCCCCCCACACACACACACACAATCCTAAATCCTTAAAATAAGGACTTTTATTATATTTAATTTAATTTTATTATATTAATTTTTTTAATTGCTTCTATTATACTTGATAGGAAATCCTATTTTAAACACTATATATAGTTGTTAAATCTAGTGGAGTGACACTGGCAATTTCATAGTTGGAATTGAGGGTCATTTTAAAAGCTGTCTATACATTAAAATGATCTCTTCTCACTTGGGATGTTGCCAGTAAATCACAACATTTAGAATAGAAACAAGGAAGGAGATTAGTACAAATCCTACCTACAACATTCTTTAACTTCTTTGACATTGCCTTTGCTTGAAGAATTCCAGTGATGGCCTTCAACACATGATATTATAAGCTATTGAACTTTTAGACAGTTTTGTTAGGAACGTTACTTTGTGTAAAGCCAAAAATTCCTGCTCTGCAACTTTTACTCAGTCTCATTTTTGCTGTGTAGCACCAAGCAGAAAGCAGAGCGTTTGTTTCACAAACCCTTTTAGAGAGATTTGTCACTGCTTCCCAAGGTTTCCATTGTGTTCACTTTTCAGTGATTTAGTTCTTTAGTGATCCAAATCAGGTCTAGATTATCAGTGTTCTAATGATTAAGTCCTCAGCTACTTTTAAAAATTAAACCCTGGTTAAGTCAAGAATGCCAAAAGTAAAAAATAAAAAAGCTAGGGTGGCTAGGTGGCGCAGTGAATAGAGCACTGGCCCTGAAGTAAGGAGGACCTAAGTTCAAATCCAGCCTCAGATATTTAACACACTAGCTGTGTTACTTTGGGCAAGTCACAACCCCACTTGCCCTCAAAGAAAAAAAAGAAAATCTAATCCTTTAAGGGTGGCTAGGAGGCGCAGTGAGTAGAGTACCAGCCTTGGAGTCAGGAGGAACCGAGTTCAAATATAACCTCAGACACTTGACACACTTACTAGCCATGTGACTTTGGGCAATTCACTTAACCCCAGTTGCCCTCCAAAAATAAAAAAAAGCTGCTGGAGAGGTATGAACAAGTCCCAGATTAGAATGTCAGTTTATAATCTGTTTCCTAAACTCACCATACATTTTTTCTTCTTGGTACAAAATCAAGCAAGAAATCATACATCAGTCTGCTCTCCCTAAGTCCATGTATCTTCACCTTCACCCTGGCCATTTTCTGCCCTGCTTCTGCTTCAAATTGGACCTTTACACATGCCTAGGAAGTACTAAAGTACTCTGTTATGAGCTTCATGAACTCATGCATCCTCATCTTTACAGTGGCCGTTTTCATCCTGCTGCTGACCCTCCAAATCAGACCTTTAGATAAAACCATTTCTGGGAAGAAGCTAAGACTCTCAGCTCTGAACTCCCTGGACCCATTTATTCATCCTCATCTTTACTACCCTGACCATTTTCTGATCTGTTGCTTTGCATATCTCCTATCTTCCACCTCTTAAAGTAATCAAATTAACAACCATTAGCTTTGTAAACATGTTGTTAGGGGTATGCCCTACTGTTTCATTCATCATCCCTTCCTATACCAAAACACCTTTTCCAGGCCACCAGTAAGGGGATATTCTCTCTCCCTATTGTAATATAAGCTTTAGGACAGGAAATGTCTCACTTTTGTATTTGTGTCCCTAGGGCTTAGCATTTTGTTTGACACACATTAAACATTTTAATAAATAAACACTTTTTCATTTATCCCCTAAATACCTACTATGTGCCAGGCATATGTGCTTGGGAATGGAACAAAATTTAAACATTTTCTGATATTAAGGAGTTTTTATCCTAAAAGGGTAGGCATATATACATAAGCATGCAAACACAGGTAAAGCATATTAGCAGCTCAGAGGGTAGGAAAGGCCTTTTTCTGAGTCTTGGAGGAAATTAGGGATTCTAATAGAAAAGGAAACTGTTCTGCGCATAGAGGAACAGTCAGGCAACAAGTACTACAGTATGCCAGGCACTGTGCTAAGTGCTGGGGATACAAAGAAAGGGAAAAAGGCAAAAGAACTCTGCTCTCTAAGAGCATATGTTACAACGAGGGAAGCAACACCTGAATATATACATAGGAGAAAAGGTCAGGTTGTAAAGGTCTTTAAATGCCAAATAAAGGATTTTATATTTCATCGTAGAGGTCACAGTCATTGGAGTTTATTTGAAACGGGGGGAGGTGGGTGAGAAGAAGGCAGAAAGGTATAATTTGGTCAGAGGTGGGGTAGGGAGACCAAGTAGTTGGCTATAATATTCCTATGTATCTTCAACCATTAATCCCTACATGCTTGTTTCATATCATACTTTTTTACATCCCTGTTTATTGGGTTTTCTCACAGGAATATGTCATCTTGATCTATATTGGCTACATTTGTGTATTCAATGTTGTTGGCTACACATTTCTTTTCTTTCATGATCTCTTATCACCCAAAATTTGTACAATTATTTATAGATATCTAAGGCCTTGAAATTTCATTAATCCCCCTGCTCCTTTGATATTTGTCAATCATCAGGAAGACATTAAGTGCTTATAATTAATGGATAGACATTATTTTAGGATCATAGATTTTAGATCTGGAAGAGGTCTTCAAGGCCTTTCAGTCTAACCCCCTCATTTTCTTTTGTACCTGCTTATTGTGGTATATGGCTTGGTAGCTGGCATATGTTATGTAAGCAGTTTCTTTTTTTTTTCTCACTCTTCTGCTTAAAGGCCTTTTTGGTGAGATTGCAGTTTTTCAGGCAAATTTAAACTGTTAAAGAAATCCACATGCCCTTCTCAGATGCCACCTTCTTAACTAACAGATCACTCACAACCTTTTTTTTTCCCCTGAAGCCTCTACCTTTAATCAGCAGTAATGATGAAAAAATACCACCTGCACTCTTAAAGTGTTCAGATTCATACCCAAGTATAATGCTTAGCTATAGGAATAGGAATTCCTTCAAGTGTTCTCATCTGTCCTTAGATGAATTAACAGAATTGAGCAAGTAATAGCTATCCATCTGACTGTTCTTAGGTGTCTCTGCACATATTGGACGCATATCTAGTGAAGCTATCATCTCTCCTTATTTTTCATCTCACTTTAGCACATAGCTGCTTCATTACCCTCTCAGAGCAACTAGCTATCACAACTTAAGTCTTTTTTTTTTTTTTTTTTTTTTGCTGGCAAGTATTTGATAGCTTCTCTCCTAGTAGCATATGCGAGATTCTCCTAATAATTCTCCTTTGGCTGGGACTAGGGGGGTGGCAGTCCCCTCTCTCTGGAAAGTTCCCTTAACAATAGTCGTCTTTTTCCCTGATTGCTGTGGCAAGTTTCTTGTTTCAAGACACTCTCATTCCTGATTGTCATTGTTCTTAAAATATAGGGTTCACAATTGTATGTAATATTCCAGACGTGGTCTGGTTGGGAATAATATTTATAACATATAAGTCCCTTGTTATGGATCCTAAAATTATATGATTTAATGCAGCCAGAAATTAAATTTTTTTTTCTTCCATGGCACACTGAACATTATTTTGCAAAAATTCTTATTTTGATAGCATGAATTTCTTCAAATGTGATTGATATTTTAGGAAATAATTTGAACATAATTTATATTTCACATTTTGCTTATGTTCCATTTTTTTTTCTGTGAGAAATACCAGATGAATACATAAAACTGTATTTAACTGAACTGAGCAACATAAGAATACACAAAACACATGTACATGCCTCAGACATCTGTCTGCTACCTCAGTTTACCACATAAATTATCTTACAAGGTTATATTTTTCTCTTTTTTATGCATTTGTGAACTTACATATATATATATATATATATATATATTACTCATTAAAACATATCTGAGCATCCTTGCTCAAAAACATCAGTTAATTCTTGCAATAGGAAATCTTAAGTACTGGGCAGAAATTTGAAATAATAAAGCATTTTAAGAGAAATGAAGAGAGCATTTGATATCTCTCCAGCAGCAGGAATAAAGGAATTCACATTGCTAACCATCAGAGACAGATAACCCATGAAAATAAAAGAAACATCCATGACTGGAAATGTTGTTCCCATAATCCCCATGTGCCCTGTAGTTTTTATTGCATGTTTGTATAGTGTATTGCTTTTAAAAAATCAAATTTATTGACAATATAGTAATCAGGTTTTTACATCTTTGAAAAATTTAATACGTACCACTTTTTGCTTCAGGCATTTGTTTTACATAATTTGAAATTGAGTTCATAAGATTTTTATGGATTCTTTAATTATTCACTATGAAACATTTATACATTAGATGCTAACTATATCTTTTAACAGTCCATTTCCTGAGTCTAGTTTTCATTATAGCCTATAGTTTTCCATTAAAGTGGACAAGTTTCCAGGCTGTTGAACATGTTTATCATCATTCTTGGATAAATGTCTTAAAAAAAAATTTTTAAATGATATTTTATTTCCCCTCAGCTCCATGTAAGGATAAATTTTAAACATTTTTTAAAAAAGAATTTGGGGTTCCAAATTTTCTCCCTCCCTTTTCTCCCTTGCCCCAAGATAGTAGGCAGTTAGATATAGTTTATACATGTTCAATCTTGCAAAACATTACCATATTAGTCATGCTGTGAAAGAAGACACAGACACAAAGTGGGAAGGAAATATGAAAAAAGTGCAGAAAATGCAAAATAGCATGCTTTCATTGGCATTCAAACTCCATCAGGTCTTTCTCTGGAGGTAGATAGTATTTTTCTTCAAGAGTCCTTTGAAATTGTCTTGGATCATTGCATTGCTAAGAATAGCTGAGTCATTCATAGTTGCTCATTGTACAGTATTGCTTGTTACTGTGTACAGTGTTCTGTTTCTGCTCACTTCACTTTGTATCAGTTCATTTTAGTCCTTCCAGGTTTTTCTGAAGTCAACCTCATCATTTCTTACAAGACAGTGTCCAATACAGTTATATATCACAGCTTGTTCAGTCATTCCCCAGATGATATTCACTCCCTTAATTGACAATTCTTTGCCACTACAAAAAGAGCTGCTGTAAATATTTTTGTACAAATAGGTCCTTTCCTTCCTTTTTTTGATCTCTTTGGGATATAGACCTAGTAGTGATATTGCTGGATCATAGGGTATACACAGCTTGAAAGCCTTCTGGGCCTGTATCTAAATTGCTCTCCAAAATGATTCTGTCAGTTCACAACTCTACCAATTACTGTCCCAATTTTCCTACGTCCCCTCCAACATTTATATTTTCCTTTCTTGTCATAATATTAATGCAGTGATTTTTAAGAATGCCTATGTTGATTTATAACAGAACTGACTGTACTGACTTATGTTAAGCTTGCAGTTTACTTAGTCCCCCCTTCCTGAGGTTTTTATTTCACGAGTGAATTACTTTTTAGCTACTGTTCCTCAAGCCCATATTTGTACCAGCCGAGTTTTTAAAATATTTGTTCAAATTTTTCTATTTATTTCTACTAAATTTAATCTAGAAATATTTAGTCTCTTTTTAGATCCTGATTTTGTCATCTAATATATTACTTCTTCACAATCTTCCACAAGTTACCTAAAAACTCTCCTTAAGAATTTGGAGTAAGAGTATCTGTATTCAGAAACTGGTTCTGCTACTTACTACTGGTTTGATGAGTTGTTCTCTGCTTGAGTTTCCATACCTGTAGAAAATGAGGGTACTCTATACAGTACTCAGTTCACTTTAGCTTCTAAATATATGATCACAATGTTGGAGAAAAAAAAATAGCACCAAGGAGAGTACTGATCCTGTAGCATTCCACAAGAAATCTTTTTTCTTGGTTGATGTCTATCTGTTAACCTTTGCTCTTATTTGAATTTACTTTTAATAATTTTAATTTAATTTTAAATAAATTTAGTATGAATTCCTCTGCAAGCACTTTATTAGCTTTCTAACAATTGGCAAAGGAAGGGGGCAGTGAACAAGCATTTATTAAATGCCTACTGTGGGACCAGGCCCTGTGTTAAAATGCTTTACAAATTTTACCTCATTTGATTTTCACGACAGCCCTGGGAAGGTAGATGCTATTTTACAGTTGAGGAAACCAAGGCAAAAAGAGGTCTAGTGACTTGCCTAGGGTTACACAGGTAGTAGTAAATGCCTGAGGCTGCTGGAGTTGAACTCAGTTCTTTCTGATTTCAGGTCCTGGACTCTTATTTTTTGCTGGCTCCCACTTACTTGCTTAGAACTTCAGTTTCTTCATCTGAAAAATAAGTATAATAGTGATTTTCAACTATATTTCACAGGATTGCTCTAGTTGAGAGGTTCTCATAAGGATTTTACCATTTTGTGTCATTTCTGTATGTAAAATTATAAGAATCACAAAGATATTTCTGTAACTTCCCTATTACTTTTTCTGCAGTATTTGTAGTAATGTTTTATATTTCTTACATCATCATAGTTGCTCCAATATTCCTTTCACTCCCCTTCCCAGAGAGCCATCCTGTATAATGAATATTATTTTTTAAAGAGAAAAGAAAACAGTACAGCTGATCAAATACATTGACAAAGTCCAAAAACATGTGCAGTATGTAATACCTGTGAACCTCCTGAAGGGGTGGGTTGAAAATGTCATCTTATATTTGTTCATTCAAGTCATGTGTGATCTTTGTAATTTTGTTCCATCTGTTTTTGTGGGGGGGGGGGAGGTGTTGGTGTATGTGCTTCTTCATTCATTTATTTATTTTTGCTTTTTGGAGGGCCATTGGGGTTGTGACTTGCCCAAGGTCCCATGGCTAGGTTTTTTGTGTTAAGTGCTGAGGCCGGATTTGAACTCAGATCCTCCTAACTCCAGGGCCAATGCTCTATTCACTGTGCCACCTAACTGCCTCTTGTTCTTCATTTATATTGTAATTATTGGGTATGCTGTTTTGTTTTAACTCTGCTAACCACTCTTCATCAGTTCATACAGACCTTTCCATGCTTTATTGTATTTATCACACATTTCTTATAGCACAATAATACTCCATTTCATTCATGTGCCACCATTTATTTATTCATTTCCCAATCATTGTGCATCTGTTTTGTTTCTATTTCTTTGCTGTCACGAAAAATTAAGCTATAAATATTTTGGTGTGTTTATATAGGGATTTCACTAACGTCATAAGTTCCATAAATCTTAGGGTAAATGTTGATCCTATTTAATTGGAACAAAGATCTAAAATGCCAGCTTTTCTAAAATGAAAGACTATTTGGAAGCATATAACCTAATAAAGAATTACTTCTTTAATCATTTGTCTACAATTGCTAAGATAAAACATTATCTACTCCAAGAAGATACTTTTACCCTCTTGGCATCAGTCAGTCTACCAAAAATAAGATGGGGGGAAAAAAGTAAAAGTGAGTAGTTAATTATACAGGAAAAGTTTTCATTTTATTTTCAAGGATTAGGAAAAAATACTGGTAAGGGTTAAAAGTCAATAAATAATGTAAATGTAAATATTAAGTACCTTTTTTCTTTTTTTGCTTTGGAACTAGTGGAAAATTTTAACTTTTCATAATGTAAATATTAGCCTTGCTAATTACTTTTTGAATTATTTTAAATGATCATATAGAATGTGGAAGAATATATGTCTTCACTTATAATCTTAAATCTTTAACATTAGTTTTTAAAAATTTACTAGACATGGAACTGGACTTGAAGTCAGAAGTGACCTGTCTTCAAATTCTACTTTTTGTACCTCTGCCTCTGTGACTTTGGACAAACCATAAACCCTAGCCTCAGTTTCCAGTTGGGATGATACATTAACTACATTTTTCCTGGTTTTTTTATGAGTGGCAGATGAGATGATATGCTTTGTAAACCTTTAAGTGTTAAATAAATGTCAGGTATTAGAGCTTACTATTACTACTTAAAGGCAAAACTAGCAAAGACAGTGTGAAACTGATATGAAAACAGTGATTTTAAAAGGAAAGGTACTTTCCTGTTGGTAAGCACCTTATTTATCAGTATTTCTGTTCTTAGAGAAATGTTCTCTTTTTAAAATTCTAGTGTAGCATAGTATATACTGATAATGGTATTTAAGGAACACTCATGAAAAGTGAAGGACTTGAGCAAGCACTGAAATATTTTTCATACTAGACTAAAGGTTTTTGTAAATTTCTTTACTGAGGCCAGTGATCACTTTTGTATTGTGTGTACATGGTTTATTAAAAGCATTTTTGTGTATGAAATTGATTATTCATATAATTTATTCAATATTTATATATTCTTTTTTTTTTAAGATTCAAAATGGAAAGTACAGAAGAACCTCAGAAAAAAGTCTTTAAAGCCCGAAAAACAATGCGAGTGAGTGATCGTCAGCAACTTGAGGTAGTATACAAAGTCAAAGAAGAGCTACTAAAAACTGATGCCAAATTGTTAAATGGTAAACATGAAAATGGCGATTCTGACCTAAATTCACCATTAGATAATACTGACTGTATAGATGGTAAGGAGGTGAATGGCATAGAAGATGTTTGTTTGGACCTTGAAGAAAGGAAATCTGAACTAAAGGAACCCTCCCCTAATTTCTTAAATATTGATGTAAGAGAAGAGGATGAAGATTCAAGTCTAAAATGTGAAACAGCATCTCCTAAAAACATAATTTATGAACCAGAAAAAGACACTGTCCCTGAAGCTGATAACATAGTTCCAAATAGCAATAAAGATGAAGATGATGTCCTTGAAAAAAATAGCACAGATGATGAAAATCTGGACCAAAGAGAAAGAGAGAGCCCACTTGAAAACAAAACTATAGTTAGTGATAATATTGAAACTGAGGAAAAAAAGCTGGAAACAAATAATGTACCTATTAGTTCTGAACTTCCTACTGAAGATAAAAAGAATATGGATGAAAATCCTGTTACAGAGTCAGCTTTTGAAGAAGGAGCAATATCTAGCAGTATGGAAATAGACAAAGATGCAAAGAGTGAAGATGACAAATCTCCAGGTCTTCCAGAAACCACTGATGAAAATGTTCAAGATGATAAAAATGAGAAAGTTTTAGACAACACAGACTCTATGGAGACAGATGAAATTATTCCCATTTTGGAAAAGCTGGCTCCTGCTGAAGATGAACTTAGTTTTTCTAAAACTTCTCTCATTCCACTTGAAGAGACAAACCCAGATTTGGGAGAAAAATTGGAGAATTCTCTAGGTTCGCCATCCAAACAAGAGAGTAGTGAGAGTTTGCCTAAAGAAGCTTTCTTGGTACTCTCTGATGAAGAGGAGGCTTCTGGTGAAAAAGATGTTGAAGTTGTCTTGCCAAATGAATCAAGTTCTCCAGGTTAGAGAGTTTGGGTTTAAGTTTTATGTTATTTTCTTCATTACATATAGATTGGATAATATTTCATGTATTATTTAGATATTAGTTAATTTTCACTGGCTACTTCAAGGCCTAATTTGTTATTTGTAAGTTGTGAAATATCTCTTAGACTTAGGCACTTGAAAACATGGAATGGGAACTTCAGGTCACTTCTTAAATTAGAGATATTGGGAGTCATCCACTGGGAACTGATACTTAAAATAATTTTTGTAGATGACATATGCATAGAAGAACAGATTAGAGGCCTGAGCACAGAATCTTGAGAAATGCACACATTTGGGAAAGAGCCAGAAGAGGAGTTGATTTAGAGTTAGGAGGAAATGGAATAGACTCACAAGATCAAAGGGAGAGAGAAAACCTTAGGGGTAGATAACTTATGAGATGTCAAAGAAAAAGAACACAACAAAATAGCTTTTAATTTGGCTTGTCATGTGGTTTCCTTTTCTCTAAAAACTTCATCAGTATTATATATTTAATAAAATATATTTGAGTTTGAGTATTGATTATTTTAAAACTTCTTTCTATATTTGTTCTTATATCCTTTTAGTAAGAAAAGAGGGAAATTTTAAAAAGATTTGCTTTAATTTGAAATAACAGTTGTATTAGCACTGCAAAGATTTTTTAGAGCAAAACATGCTGTAAAAAAATTTGCCCAGGAATAGCTTAAATTAGGGAACTACAGTTGGTTTTCCTGACATTTGGAAAGAGAAGGCTTAGATAGCAGTAACTAGTAACCCTGTCAGGGATGCCTCTTTTTATCTCTTCCCTCCATTTATTTCTCTTCCTTTTTCTATGTTATCTGGGTAGCCAATGTAGAGCTGTTGATTTATAGTAATGAAATAAGAGTCAGAAACTTTTTAGTAAACTTTTCTGTGAAATTTAGAAACCTTTCTGACCTCTCAGTTTCATTATTATAAAAGTAGAAGTAAAAATATTTGGACTGCTTAAAGTTGGTATGGAGAAAATTCAGATGGATTTCTGATTCAGTGATTTGGGTATTCTCTGCTGACATTTAGATTTTAGTTTTCATGCCTTCCCATCCTATGGGACTCTTCTCAATATCATCCTGTAAGTTTGCCAGAAGGCATTCACCTACTATGTTGGAGACCTTCCTTAATTTCTCTTTAAATTATCCAGACAGCAATAGAGCTCCCCGCCCCCATCTTATGATCATGTGACCATCTCATCTTTATTCATTTCCCTGTTGACACCTTTTACTACTTTTGTTAGAAATTTTTTGTTGGTTTTATGTTGCAGTCTCCTCACACCCACCAGGCACTTCTGTAGTGTGGGAAAAGCTTTTTAAAAGCCTTATAATGTGAGATGTTACTATTTAATCACCTGAAATTTGTCTTTTCCTCAAATCATCTCTCCCAAATCTCTGTGGCCCTGTGGATTCTTAGAAGAAATATATTTCAGTCTCCATTTTTAACAATTGACAATGGGGAAATTCATTTAAGCAGGTTGAGTTTCATTTTCCTTATCTGTAAGAATAAAAAATACCCTGCTTCACAAAGTTGCTATAGAGAAAGATCTTTTTAATCTTTAAAGTACAATGTAAATATGAGATATTGTTGAAGAATAATCAGTAAACATTGAACAAATACTTGAGGGCTTTCTGTTTGCACAGATAGACCTGTATATTACTCTAAGGGGTACAGAGGATGTGGTCTCTTCCTTGAAATCGATCTGATAAAGGGAGACAAAGATTATTACAAATGAAAAGTATGTTAAGAATATTACAGTCTTATCTTTAAATGCCACATACTGTCCTTCACCGCAAAGATCCAAAACTCAGAAACTTTATCTTTTGTTGCTGGGATCTCTTCTCTGAAGGACCATTAAACGCCAAGCCCAATGTCTTTTCTTTCTTAACACTTGAAAAAGAACTAAGTACCCTCTACCATTCATAGGATTCAAGGGTATGAAACCAGTTAAAGGGTACTTACCTCATATGGCAGTCTTTCATCTCTTATTCTTCCATTCCAAATGATATATAATCTCTGACTGCCTAAGCAGAAACAATCCCCCACTCATCCGCTACCTGCTACCACTTCTATTTTCTGATCCATATCCACCTGAGCACTTCCATATCCCAATCCAGCTCTATTCAGTTTTCCTCTGCTCTCTGGAATTTCTGTGCTATTGTTAACAAACTCCCTTTCATCTTAGACATTTTTCTTCCCTGCTTCTTCCATCCTCTGGCACCCACAAGGAATTTACCTTCTTCCAGAAAACACTGTATCCCTGACCATAGATTACAATACTGATTGTACATTCTTAAACAACTCCTTTGAGATTTATTCTCTCTAGATTTATCACCTAATCCAGATCCTGATGTCAGTTGTCTCTAAACCCCTCCCAGATCGCCATCATTTTTCCTTCTTTCTCAAGGTGTTCAGTACCTCACTCATACACATACATCTTTTTCACTTCAACTCCTGTCCTTTTACTAGATGATTTTCACTTTTATACATTGAGGTTGCCTCAAACTCCCTGTCCTCCCGATTCTTTAACTGCCTTAGTACCTGTGACCTATTACTTTACAGTACCTCAGTCACAAGGGAGGATCATACCCTTATTCTCACCATCCTCTACAAGTGTTCCTGTTCCCATGATTAAGAGCTTTGAATTTCCTCTATCCCACTATTACTCACCACCATTCTTTTGTCTTTCCCTGTACTTTACTCCCAGTCAACCTATTCTTCATCCTTTCCATGCCCTTCAGTCCCTCTAGCTTCTTTCTATTGTAATTGAATCTATTAACCCTTGCTTTCTTCCGAGTCTTTAGTTACATTAAATTATCTTAAATCTCTTGTCCCCTTGTTCTGTTACTGCTCCTATCTTGCAAAATGCCCACCCCAGATTATTCTTACCACCTAACTTCTCTGCTTCTACCCCATACTAAAAAGGTGCAAGAGGATGTCATTAAACCCTTAATGAATCTTTGTTGTCTAATCTCACCTATGCAAGGCAATTCCTTTTATTCCACCTTTATTGATTCTCTATCCCATTCTCATCTAGTTCCAAATATTTTGTACTAGTTGAGCCTCCCATATCACATATGCCTTTACCCTACCTTCTCCCCAGAGGATCTCTGGCCTCTACTGAGAAAAAGGGGATACTTACTATAGCCTCTGTTGTTTATTGTATTCTACCCCTCAGAACCCTGATATCATCCCTCATTTCCTCTGCCTTTACCCTAGTCTGTGATGAAGAGAGTCTTTTTTCCGTGGCCATACTTCCCACTGCCACTCTTGATCTCATCTACCCAATCTCTGTGAGAGATTGCACCTACTTTCATACCTTCTCTTGTCTGCACACTGGGCCTCCAATTTCTCTTCTCACTCATTCCTTGTTCCCTTTAGTCTTGTATCCACTCTCACCACTCTTCTGAAACTCTTCTCTGCTAAGGGACACAGTCTGTTTTAGGGTTGTTGTTTTTAATTTTTTGCTGAAGAATAAATAGCTACATTTAAGGCATTTTACATAAATTATCTCATTTGATCCTTCACAGTCCCGTGAAGTAGGTGCCCTTAGTATGCCAATTTTAAAGATGAGGAAACTGAGACTGGGATGTTAAAGTCTTCCTGATTTCTACCCATCATGCTACCTAAATGCAAATCCTTTGGTTCATTTTCTCAGTCATCCTTAAGGTTCACTATCTTTTTCTCCTAGAGACTGTCTTCTCTAGGTTTTTTTACAGTGATTCTCTTGTCTGGTCTTTTCTTTGATCCATATCTTCCCCTTGAGTGGCATTAAGCTCAGTCATGGGACTTCTTTTCTTTTCTTTTCTTTTCTTTTCTTTTCTTTTCTTTTCTTTT
>NW_027186350.1:6855320-6915679 GCF_028583685.1 Petaurus breviceps papuanus
TTTCTTTTCTTTTCTTTTCTTTTCTTTTCTTTTCTTTTCTTTTCTTTCTCAGCTTCTGCTAGAAGGCAAGGGCCATCTTTTGCCTTTCTTTGTATCCCTAGCATTTAGGTCATAGAAGCCCGTAATAAGTGTTTATTGTGTTTGTATGTCTGGGTTGATTTATTAAATTGAATACCGATTATACCAGGCATTGTGCTACATCCTGGGGATATGAACACAAAAATGAAGCAGTCTATATAAGTATATACAAAAGGTACTTCAGGGTGGGGAGAGTTCAGGGGATACTTAATAAGTAAATTCCTTATACCAATACCATTCAAAAACTCCTCATACCAATACAGATTGCTACCTGACCTTCATTTTGCCTAAAGGTACTTAAAAATTAAGAGAATTTACTAGAGTCACTGAGCTCTTATTTTTGGAGTAAGTTCAGACCCTGTACTTTAGGAAAATCCCCTTCTAAACTCTTAGGTAGAAAGATAGAGCTTTTAATCTTTTGAAACTTTTGTCTGAACTCATAAGTGATAGTTTTATGTGGCAAAAATAGAGCTAAATCAGAAGTTACTTCTACTATGGTATGGTGCAGTATGTACTACTGAACAAGCAGTTTGATCCTGAATTCATTATGAATTCTGCCAGCCTGCCTACCTGTGGAATCACTGACTGCTATCTTTGTAACTGTGGGTTCAGTTTTCTTAATTTCTCTGGACTTCAGGTTCCTAATCTATAAAATAAGAAGGTTGTCCTAATGAATTCCTTTACAACTCTACTCTTTGATCCTGTGATAATTAGAAAGTAGACTATAGGTCTGTTACTAAATAGCAGTATCAGCATGTGCAAATAACTTAGCCTCTCCTGCCCTCAGTTATAAAATGAAAGGATAAATTAAATTATTGCTAAAAGTTATTGAACTCTAAACAGTTATTGCTGTGTTAGTGTTTGAATCATTTATAGCAGACCTGCCCAACTTGCTGCTTAGGCCTCTTAGGCTGCTTGCCAGCCAAAGAATTTCCTCTACATTTTTCTGCAGGCTGCCTGAAATCCTTTGGCATGCTGTAGGGCCACAGGTCATGCAGGGCCTGATCTATAATATAGTTACAGTGGTGGGGAATCTGTGACCATCAGGTCACATGTGGTCCTCTAGTGGAACCCTTTGACTGAACCCAAACCACAGAACAGATCCCCTCAATCATTTTTGGATTTGTTCTGTGAAGTTTGGATGCAGTCAAAGGTCCAGAGTGCCACATGTGACCTCAAGGCCATAGGTTCTCCACCCTTGGTGTGTAGTACATAATACTTCTTAGGACATAGATCATCTGAGTGTCAACTGAGGGAGATCTTTTCAGCCAACTTATTTTGCCTTTGACTTTTCATTGTTTTTATTATTTTCTTAGGTACTACTAATATATCACTTGCTGTTTCTCTTTGTTATTCTTTTTCCCTAAAATATTGTTGCTATGAAAACATGAGAGTTGAACCCTTTCAGTAAAAGTTGCTTTTCTAAAAAAACTTCAATTTGTAAGCAGGCTTTTTCCAACTATTTGGAAGTCTATATGTAGCTGGACTTTGTGGTACACAGCTATAATCCCAGCTACCAGGAAGGTTGAGGCTGGCCAGTCTCTTGAAGTTAGGAGATCAGAGCTATATATAGTAAGCTATGCTGATCAGGTGTCCCCGGTACGTTCAGCTTTAATAGGGTGAACCTCCTGGACTGGGCCTCCTACCAAGTTGTCACTAATCAGTGATGGGATCAGCCTGTGAGTGGCCTCTACACTTTCATCCTAAGCAAGATAGGGAGATGGAGACCCAATCCTGAAAGAAAGAAATGGAGGAAAGAAGGGAAAATTCTGTATTTCAGTTTTAAGATGAATAGAAAATTTGACAGCAACTTTCTTAGGGTAGTTGTTGTAATCATTCTTCCTGGTTCTTCTTGTTTTAGTCTTTTAAAGTTGAAGTTGACTTTTGTTATTTTCATAACTATTAATTATCATGATTTTTAAAAATAGGATTATAATGAATTACTTTGAACTTATACATGTAAAATTTACTTTTTTTTAACAGTAGAAACAGAGACAAAAGAAAAGGATTCAAAATTAGAAGAAGAAAAGGAAGCTCAAAAAGAAGAAGAAAGGCCTGAAAAAAGTATGCTATGTGCTAATAAAAATATTAACTAGTTCTCACAGATTTTTTTTTTTAAAGCAGTTGGGGTTAAGTAACTTGCCCAAGGTTACACTACCAGTTATTTTTTGTGTGGGTGTTAAGTATCTGAGGCCAGAACCGATCCCGGGTCCTCCCGACTCCAGGGCTGGCACTCTTGCTCACTGTGCCACCTAGCCTCCCCCCCCCCCCGTTCTCACAGATTTTTTAAAAAATTGAAGATATATTAATAGCAATTCATTTTCTATTATAGTTAACAGGATGATTCTCTTTCCATTTCTTAACTACTTCTTCTCTGTCTCCTTTCTATTGCCAGATTAATATTTAGAAATTTTTTCTTTATTTTTACTATGGAATAAGGAATGAGATAGTTTTTATGCTCTAAAACAGTAGAGAAGATAATTCCTTATAGGAAGCAATAAATGCAAAGCATAAAAAGCAAAGATAAAACAAATAAATGAATATTAATTTTATTTTGTGCTTCCAGATGAATTGTCACGGAGAAAACGGTCCAAATCAGAAGATATGGATAACATGCAATCTAAACGTCGTCGATATTTGGGGGAAGAGTACGAAGCAGAATTCCAAGTAAAGATTACAGCAAGAGGAGACATTAACCAGAAGCTCCAAAAGGTATGATAATAAACAATTACATACACAACAGAGATTTGAATGGAAAGCTTTGAGTTATTTAGTTAGTATTCAAGGTCTTTGTAGAAAATTTAACAATTTTCAATATATATTAATTAATATAGAAATAATAAATGTTAAGTAATCATTAAAACTTTTATGTTAAAAGTTTGTGTTTGTTTTACTACAGAAAATGAAACACTATTTAAAAATTACGTTTTACCTTAACGATTCCATATACTATTAATGTCCTAGATGATTAAATAATCTTGTTTCTAAATTTCCTTCTTTCACAGATACCTGATCATATAATATTCTATACAGTAAAAAAAAAAAAAAGCTATAACTCTCTTTTTTGTTCTCTTTCCTTTAGTTTTGAGCTACATGGGCCCTCCCTTTATTTTAGTTTTTAAAAAGTAGGTAAGGATTAAAAGATAATAATTTCACTGATTTTCATTCATTTCTTTTTCTGTACCACCCCCAAAATGATTTGAGCTCCAATGTACTTCAGGGGAGAAGGAAGGCTTACACAACAATTTGATTACAAAGTTTAGGTTGGAATCTACTAAGTATTTGTAGATTTAAGATCTGATCATTATCCCGTAAAGGCAGGTGTACTAGTTAATAGTCACTAAACATTTATTGAGCTCCTACTATGTGCTATGTACTATGCTAAATGCTGAGGCTTCAGATAAGAAAACAGAAAGACAATCCCTCCCTCAAGGAGTTTGCAGTCTTTGGGGGAAAACTAAACATAGAAGGAAGCTGTGAATGGAGGGATAGATAGACATATCCCAAAGTAGGGCAGCCAGCCGAGAAATGAGGAAATATATGAGCTGGGCTTTTTCCTTAAATGGAGTTCATGCTCCTGCGTGCCCCCCTCCCTCCCCCATCCTCCAATCAGACATGTGTTTTAGACACCTATTCTTATACATTACTTCTCTTTTTCCCCTTCTCTCTTGAATTATACCAAAATTAAAGTAACAGGTGCTGGGGATAAAAAGAAAAAAAATCTTTAAGGATCTCAGTCTAATGTGTGAGAAAACATAAAAACAACTGTGTATAATGAAAATAAATTAGAAATAATGGAGGGGAAACACTCATGTATTTTAAAATACATGAAAAACAAATTTTACTGTGTCCATATTTCAAGGAATAGATCATTCTGTGATGCTTAAGGTGTTAGGAGGATAGATGAAAGGAATAGAAAGATAAGGGGAATCTTCTAGAGCAATAATATAAAACTTAAGTAGAAATGGGTATCCTTAGCGGCCAGGTAGCACAGCGAGTAAGAGCACCAGCTCCACTGTTGGGATGACTTGTGGATCGAATCCGGGCTCAGACACTTAGCACCCACCCAGAAACACCTGGCCATGTAACCTTGAACAAGTTACTTAACCCCAATTGCTTAGAGGCAGCCAGGTGTCTCAGCGAGTAAGAGCACCGGCTCCAGTGTTGGGATGACCTGGGGTTCAAATCCGGGCTCAGATATACACACCCAGAAATAACTGGCCGTGTAACCTTGAGCAAGTTACTTAACCCCAATTGCTTTAAAAATGAAAAGGAAAAAAAAAGAAATGGGTATCCTTAAACTGTACATAGGGATTTCTACAGGGTTGTATATTGACTTTGAAAATTACATATTAATATCATAAATGTTTTATTGTGTTTTGATTTTACATTTTAATCTGGTTTGGGCAACACTCAAGACTATTGAAGGACTTCATGTTTGTTATGGCTGGGTGATTGTTTGCAATTTCCTCCCTTTCTTTCCTCTATGTTTGTTTGCTATGACTTCTCTATTCTTAATCTAGAATACAAAAAACAATACCTACTTTTATTGTAGTATTTTTTATATTTCCTGGTGTGCCTTCATGAAACTGAGGTGTAGGAACTTGAAGTTAGAGTAAGACTCTAAACCTGCAATTTAATCATCTTGGGAAATTCCCTTTAGAAATACAGATTAGCAACTCCTTTGTAATTTATCGACTTAAATAACTGCCTGTTTTGAGAAGAGAGTAACATACCCATGGTCACATAGCCTCATTGTTTCAGAAATAGACCATAAACACAGGTCTTACTTGTACTGGTCTTGTCATTTATTCACAAACTACACTGCCATTCTAGTATTATGACCTTTTTCTATCTCTTGAGGATATTGAGGTTCTCTGAGGGCTAAGTAAATTTGTGTAAGTTCTCAAGCTATATAGAGACACTTAGCATTACGTAGAATTTTAGAGGAAGTAATTTAGAACTATCAAACTAGTACAATTTCTTTATTTTATAGATCAGGAAACTTAGTTTCAGAGAAGTATAATATGACTTTCTTAGCAGAGTTGGTCCTGGAGGAGAAAAAAAAAACAAACTAGTTGTACTAACTACTAGTACTAACTAAAGTACTAACCTCTGTTCTTTCTTGGAGCAAGCTGATTTTGGCTTAGAGAAAAGGGTGTCACCTAATGTCTACAGAATATTAATAATTAAATAATGGTCTTTATTATTATTAAGGAATTTCCCAGAGCAGATTATAAAAAAATTGATGTTCCCACTAATAATATATTCCTCCAGGGGTATTTCTTTATTTTTTTTAATTTTATGTTTTCTAAAAACAACATAGCCATTTCTTTTTATGTTTATACTTCCAATGAGTTATCTCTTGTAGGAAATATAATTAAGTAAAACTAATCAAATGAGCAACTACACCTAATTTAATATCATAGGCAGTGTTTAGCACCTGTCGCGGCAAACACCCCAAGCGTCCTCAGGGTTTGCTGCCCATACAGGTTCTTGGATCTGCTTTGATAAAGGAAAGCAACTCAAAATGGGTTAACAAGCTTACTTTAATCAGTCAAACATGTATCGTTTACCTAGTTCAGGGGAAAAAGGTCAGCACCCCGAACTTCAGAATACACAGACAGAATTATCAAGTCAGAGAAACAGATCAAGTAGACAGATTTCCAAACTGTCCAACCATTACATCCATACCAAATCAACATCTGGATTTCAAAATCTGGGTTTTTCAAAGCCGGGGGGGGCGAGGGGGCGCCTCTGGACAACGGCTTCCCTGAATACAGGTCAAATCACAGAACACTTCTCAAAGTGAGCCCCCAAAACAAAGCTACACATCAGGGCTTATATCGCCTTCTCCTGGCTCAGAGAATGTAACAACCTTATTGACTCACTGGCCAATCAAGAAGTATCTACTGAAAAACAAGCCTCCCACCCCAGGCTTCAGGTGTACTTTAGCCTAGGGGCAGGGAAGATCTTCCAAATTTGCATTCCCATTACAGCACCCCATGTCTCCTATTTCTTCATAGAGGGAAGGGATGTGTTTTATCCTGTTCTCCAAAATAAACTAATTATATTTTCCCAGGGACAGTTTCTTATATAGTCAAGTCAAATAACATTTTTCTTCTACCTTGGTAGATCTGGACATATTTGACTAAGGTGAGATAACGTGCAGGAAAAAAATGAGCTGATGACTAGATAAACAAGTGAGGGCAGGAAAATTATAGAAAAAGAATATATTCATAAATGCATATTCAATGTTTGGAGTTAAATATAAGAAATGGCCATTTTGGTGAAAATTTACAGATTTTTAGTGATTACTTGAAGTTCTTTTCAAAGGGCCTGCAAGTGACAGGTAAATGGTTTCATGTGTCACAGATGTTAAATTATTTTTAAGACAAAATTAGTTAACTTTAATACTTACTAAGTCAGCACTTCAGTAGATCTAGGATCTCAGCTATAGAGGGTGAGTTGATAGAAGATGTGAAAGTACATTCCTCAAGACTTGGCAGTTTGCTCTTCCATTAAGAGACTTTACCCAGTGTGTCAGAAGCCTTCCATTAGGTCTCTTTAAATTTTTGAGTAACAATATAATACTTAATACGTTCATCTTTTAGCCTCATCTGCCCTACATAACTGTACTATACTCCTCTTTCATATTATATGGTCCTGGATAATATTCCTTATGCCACTTTTCCCCCATAAGCCATTGTTGCAAATGCAGCACAGTCTATTAACATTTTGTTCCTGCAACTTTTATGTCATAATATTTTAGTGTTCTAAGATTCATAACCCTATAGAATCAGCAGGAGAACATTTTCTGTTAACAAAAAAAAATGAGGTTTTGTTCTAGGTACAACTTAAATTTCAGTCTATGAAATTAGTTGACAAATTGTCAAACTTTCACCATTATGGATACAATGCTTAGTACTTAATATCCTGTACTTTCTGATATGATAACACTGTTTTATATCCATTAGGTTGTACAGCGGCTATTAGAAGAAAAACTGAGTGCTCTGCAGTGTGCTGTGTTTGATAAGACCTTGGCAGACCTGAAAACGCGTGTGGAAAAGATTGAATGTAATAAGAGGCATAAAACTGTTCTTACTGAATTGCAGGTATGTATGCAAACTTAATTTTCTATGCAGCATTATAAAAGGAAGAATTTTTCCCTTCTCATAATGTATAATTATATAATTTCTTACCTGAAAGGAACCTACTCTATAAATAGTTCAACTCCTTCACATTTCAAACTCTGAAGAGGATAGCTACTTGGAGACAGGGGACGCGAGGCAGTTGAATAAAGGAATATAAATTGTGAAGGTGATTTGAAGGGCACTGGAACTTGGAAGAAGGCCAGAGGTTGAATTTTGAGAGGAGGAATTTGAGAGGACTTGGGCAGAAGTTGAAGGGAAGAAAGCCTTGAGCTAAAGGAGGAAATGTTTTCAGGCTAAATAATAGAATTTTAGGAGAAGGAAGAGCAGAAGGAAGTGAAGGACCCAAAGAAAACTTGAATAAGAAGGAGAGGGACTTGAATCGAAGAAGCAAAGAAGAGAAAGTTGTTGTTTGGCTAGATAATGTTTAAGAAGTTTAGGGAGAAAAAAGAAAAGAATTTGAGCTTACCGTCAAGCTGTTAAAAGTGTTAAAGATGATGTAGAAATATTAATGGGATGGAGAAAACCAAATCTGTAATAATGCCCTCTAGCAGTTTGCCACACCACTGTGGGAGAAGTACTAAAATAAGCACTGAGAATCTCACTTTTGGTACAAGAGGAAATTGTTAGAACTTGCATTGAGGATGTGATGTTTGTATTTCTTTCATGGCCGGGCACCATTCCTATGTTCAAAGAACAGGTTTTTAGTTCCTTTAAGAAGAGTTGAAGAAAAAGCACTGTCATTGCCTCACTACCATCTGGGTCATGGATCATGGACTTCTTCGAGCCATTCTTATGAAACCTCCATACTCTTCCGAATGACGTTTTTAAATGTGTGAAATAAAGTATATAAAATTATAAAAGAAACATTATACTGAAGTAAAGTTATCAAAATATTTTTTAAAGTTCAGAGACCTCAGGTTAAAACCACCTGATCTGGGTTATGAGAGACAAGGTAATTAGTGTTTTGGTTTTTTTTTTTTTTAACCACAAGAACGGCTTCCCTGTTAATAACCAAAGGCAGATTTTATTCTTGACCTGTATTCGGAGTATGGAGTAGGCAAGAATTTATATAGTAGGGGAACAGAAAAAGATCCACTTGGAGGTAAGATTGTAATTTGGGACTCTTCATGAAAAAAGAAAGGGGCTATATTCCCTAAGGGAGCAGCAGCAGCTTTTCCTCCCCAAAGGGATCATGTAAATCCATAGGTGCTGTCAGGTGAAAGTTGACACAAGTGATAAAGGAAGAAGAGAAGAGTAGTGATTGTTTTGACTACTGGCTGAGGGTGCTGTTGGAGATGTTTGTCAACTGAGTAACTAACTACCACAATAGAGAGGACTACTGTTCTCCTGGGAATGTGTTTTCAGCTGACAGAGGTCTTTGTAATACTTGTCAAAAAGAATGATTGCTATTAACTTCTGATGACCCACATTGTTGTAAAGAATGTTCCCAAGGAAATCATAGCAAGCATTCCCAAAGATGTTAAAAGTTTAGGGCAAGAAACTGAATGAATATGATAAGGGTATATGTGTTATTTTTAGCCCTGATGCCTATTGGAGGAAAAGGAATGAAGAAAAGAGGCACATTTGGGAAGTGAACAGCTAGTTAGGAAGATGGCACCTGAGAATGGGATTTGGATTTTGTGATGATTGCTTAAAGTAATGGAGCATAACTAATGACACATTGCCTGAGATGTATGGATTTGTTTTTCTTGACTATTCTAATTTTTTTTACAAGGATTGCATTTTTTTTCACTTTTTATTTGAAGGGGAGGGGATTTGGAAGCAACTTAACAAAGGTATTGTCTACAAAAAGAAATAAAAAGAAAGTCATTGAGGTATCTAATAAAATGCTCAGGATAAAATACAAGAAAATTTGGAGGGATATAGACAAACAAGACAGCTTTAAAAGGGAAATTTATTATACGCTATTTAAAAAAGTAGTCTGTAAGTGATAGACATTTGCTATTTCCCATATATAAGTCTATTTTTTCTATTCTGCTTTGTATATAGAATTGTTATTTTTGGAGGACTTAAACTTGTTTGTTAAATTCAGAATAAACAAAATTGTAAAGTTAAGATTTTTTTTTCTTGCCTGGAGTTTTATAAATCTTTTACAAGCTTTAAACTGAAAATTAAGGAAAGCAAGGAGAAAACTGCTTGTCTGTAGTCATTAAAGTAGATACCACAGAGAATTGTGACAAGGAGAGACAAAATCCAAGAAAGGAACCAGTAACAAAAAAATCATAGCCCCAGATGGTTATATTACAAGTATACAGAAATGAGGGACTCAGGTTCCAATGAATTTTTATTAAGGTCAATAACATCATAAAGAAAGACAACTTTGAAAGACTTAAGAAATTGGATTGATGTCTCCAACCATGTCTCCAGAGGACCTAGGAGAAAGAACATTTTCCATGGTCTGACAGAGAGTTAGTAGACTTAAAGTGCAAAAAGAAGCACATTTTTTTTTCTTTTTTCTTCTCTTTTTCAATTAACAGTTTTTCTCTATCCTACTAAGAAAGGAAAAGAAAAAAAGAAAACCCTTATGACAAATAAGTATAGTCAAGCAAAACAAATTCCCGTATTGACTATATCCAAAAAGTTTCTTGTTTTGCGCATTAGTCCATTGCCTCCCCATTAGGAGCTAACATTCTTCACCATTTGTTCTCTGGAATCATGATTGCTCAGTGCATTTATAAAGTTCTTATGTCTCTCACAATTACGTTAAATTTTAAAAAGAAAAGGAAGAGGGGCAGCTAGGTGGTGGAATGAGTAAGAGTGCCGGCCCCATAGTCGAGAGGACCCAGGATTGGTTCTGGCCTCAGATACTTAACACCTACACAAAAAACTGGCCATGTAACCTTGGGCAAGTTACTTAACCCTAATTGCTTTTTTAAAAAAAAAAAAGGAATATTTGCAAACTGAAATCTTGACTTTGGTCATATACGTATTTTGTTAGAAAATTTTTGGATACATATTATTTAGAGAGAAAAAGAAAGTCACAAGAAGCCAACCTGACTTTATCAAGAATATTTTGTCATACAAACCTTATTTTCTTTTTTATCAAAATTTCTAACGTGATTCTTGGTCCGACATTGTTTAACTGTCAGGCACTACAATAGCTTTTTAATCAAAGCTGCAAATGACTAAGCTGTAGGAGAGAGATAATGCACTGAACGACAGATTTCAAGGTTCAAAAAGATCTTGACTGGCCAGAATGCTAGGGTAAATTGAGTAAGATGTAATTTAATAGGGATAAACTTAAACTCCTATGGTTTTACTTGAAAAGAAAAATCATCACAATTAAAGATATGTTCAGCTTGAATAGAAAGCAGTTTATTTGAAAAAGATCTTGGATTTTAGTGAACTGTTACCTTGAGTATAAAATTAGTTCAAGTATAAAATAAGATATGCAACTAAAAAAGCTAATGAAATCTTAGCCAAGGGTGGGGAACCGGTAGCCTTAAGGCTTGCTACCCTTGTATCTTAGTTGCTTTAAGGACAACATAGTTTCAAGCAATATGGAGGTGCTTTACTCTGCCCTATTCAGTGTTCATCTGGAGCATTTTTTTCAGTTTTGGGAAAGACATTGATCCACCAGTAGATAATATGAGGACAACCAGGATGATGAATACCCTTGAATTTTTGCCACATAAGGAATGATTAAAGGAACCCTGCAGATTATTGTCTTGGTGAAGAACATACTTGGAGTGGGGAAGAGATTCGTATTATAATTATCAGGTATTTGAAGAGTTGTTACTTGGATGAGAGGGATGAAAACTTTTATATTTGGTCCTGTAGAATTTTACTAATAGCAGTGGGGGGAAATTGTGGGGGGAAATTTAGCCTTGGAACAAGGAAAATCTTCCTAACAATCAAACTATAAAATGGAATGGGCTTCCTCAGGAGGTTGTGAGTTCCCTCTCTGGAAGCATTAAAGCAGGAGTGCTTATTAACCTTTTTAAGTGTGTTATGAACTTTTTGGCCTTTTGAAGATCCGTTGGACTCTTTCTCCAGATACAAAGTTTTTAAATGCGTAAAATAAAATGATAGGGTTACAAAAGAAGTAAAAATTGAGAGTCTTGAGGTTGTTTTTTTTTTAAATACACTGATTCCAGGTTAATAACTTCAGCCTTAAAACAGAGCTGGATAACCATTGTAGTTCTATTGGACAGTGAATGGTTTTAGGAATTTATTGTATTAGATAGCCACCATGTCTCTTCCAGTTCTCTGGTTCTGTGAACTTGGTGTGCTTGAAAGGATATGTAATTTGCTCCTAGTCACAAAACTGATTGGTAGTAAAATTAAAAATGGAACCCATGTTTCCTACTCTGTCTGTGGCTCTATATTACTGAACAATATTAAAAGTAAGACTTTGATATTGATGAAATGATTTTATTATTTCTGGTTCCTCTAACCCTTTGGTTAATTTTAGAACAAATTCTCCTTTGGATAATTTTAGAACAAATTCTCTGCTTAGCATATCATATCTTATTATAATGTTGTGATAATTTCCATAGTACAGATATTGTTTAGTATTTTTAAATCATGAAATCAGAGATTTTGGTGCTAGAAGGGAATTTGAAGATCATCTTGTCCATCCCCTCTCATATCTCTTTTCCCATATATATAATATATGGAATATAAAGTGATTTCTTCCCCCTCTTCCCCAGTCATGTAGATATCAGCTAGCAAATCCAATTTTGAAATATATGTATTTTGACTTCAGATGTAATCTCCTTTCCACTATACCATGCTCCCTGTGAATTACTAACTTTTCCAAGGTTATATAACTCGTACATTACAAAGAAATGGTTTCAGCATACATTTTCTAATCCAAAATCTAGTTCTTTTTCTACCAAGTATGCTACACACAGTCCATTGACTAAGAATTAAATCATCGCTTTGATTCAGAAAAGGACAGTTTGAAGTAAATCCTCCACTACCAAGTATGTCTTTTTGAATGAGACATAAATCTACAAGAAGCTAAATTTATAAAATAAATGTTTGGGGGCAACTTAGGTGGCTTAGTGGGTAGAGCACTCAACCTGAAGTCAAGAAAACCTGAATTCAAATCTGGCCACAGACACTCATTAGCTATGTGACCCTGGGCAAATCACTTAACTTCTTTTTTCCTTAATCCACTGAAAAAGGAAATAGCAAACTACCTCCAGTATTTTTGCCAAGAAAACTCCATGTAGAAGTCATGAGGAGTCAACAATATTTATTTTAAAGGATTTTTTTCATCTTGAAATAGAATTTGTTACAAGTTTCCTATTTAAAATAGAAGTCCTTAATGAATCTTAAAAATAATTTTAATTTCCATATACAATAAATCAAAGAGGCAGGTTGATTTCTAAAATTTATAGAAATTAGTTCTAGTTCCACTAAAAGTCATCCTCAACCCCTTACTTTGCATATCCTTTGATAATAATATTCCCATATTTGTGTTCTCAATCGTTAGGCGTCTGTAATTATGGAATTAGCTTTGCTTTTTTTTTTTTAATTTTTGCTTACGGAATTATACATAGATCTTGAGAGGGAGAGAGAGAACATTTATTAATAAATAATTAATTGAATAAATGAGAAGAATGAGGTCCACAGAAATAAATGACTTGTCTAACATCAGATACTTGGTTAGGGGAGTAATTATTGTTATAACCCAGGACTCCACTCCCAGGTCATTTCTGGAATCCTTTGAGATAAGGAGATTAGTCATAAGAAGCCATCAAAAATGAGTTAGCAGTGTTGTTCTGCTGGTATTAAAACCTTAGTTTGTTTTGGGATTGACTTCAGCTAAGACAGTTTTGCTTTAAACAGGGCATCATTATTTTAATTTGTAGTTAGAATATAATTGTTAGTGATACAATAATATCACAAAGAACAGATACATTATAGAATAAAGATGTTTTGCTTTTTTTTTTCCTACCCTAATTTATATCCAAAATTAACAGTATTTTGATAGCATGCATCTTAACTAGTAAAACCTTTGTCAGGAACAGTTCTCTGTACATTGGATTAAAATTGCTGTTTCAGATTCTCTTACTCCTAAAAAGTAAACTCGGAATTTTGTGTTTGTTACAACAATATATATTTAGCATTTGCTTGGTGCTGGTTGGTGGCTTGGGTGGGAGTAATGCAGAGGGAATACAAAGTTCAAATAAAGCCCAGTTTCTGCTCTTAAGCATGACCATCCATTAAGAGAGAAAGAACTACATAAATAACTATATTGTTTAAAATTACATGATAATTATGTTAGGCATTTAAAATAGAAAATGTTGCTTATAAGAAGTAATGATTTTTTTTTCACTTAACAAAAGTATTTTTTTCTTCCTTCTATTTCCTGCCTTCTTTCCCTGAACCATTGAAGGAAAAAGAAAGAACACTTGTAATGAATTTGCATAGTCAAAAAGTCAAACAAAACAAATATTTTTATTGATGTCCTAAAAAGTATGTCTCATTCTATACCTGGAGCACATTACTTCTCAGGAGGGTGGATAATAGATAGTGGGTAGTGATTCATCATTTGACCTTGGGTAATGTGGTTGGTCATTTTGTTGATGAAAAGTTCTAAAGTCAGTTGCATATATCTTGACAGTGTTGTTATTGTATAACTTGTTTTCCTAGTTTATTCATTTCAGTCAGTCAGTCAACTTATATTTACTCAGTAGCTGCTCTGTGCTAGACAATGTCTAAGTAAGTACTGGGGGCACAAAAAAGGAAAACTAAAGTCTCCACTCTGAAGGAGTGCTTTGTCTAATGGAGACGACCTGTAAACAATTCTGTACAAACAAGATATATGTAGCAAAAAATTAGGGTTAGTTTCACAAGGAACTAAGATTAAAGAGAACTGGAAAAGCCTTCCTGTAGAAGGTGAAATTTTAGCTAAAACCTGAAGGAAGCCAAGGAAGCAGGAGATAGAGATGAAGAAGGAGAGCATTCTAGGTTTGAGGGACAGCCAGCAGAAATGCGCAGTCTGGAGACGGTGTGTTTTATATGTGGGAGGACAACAAGGAGGTCAGTGTTACTGGATAACCTTCTGCATCAGTTCATACAAATCTACCAGGGTTTCTCTTAAATCATCCCAATAATAATCTCTTAGTAGTGTTCTGTTACATTTATGTATCTTAATTTGCTCAGCTATTACCCAAATGATAGGTCCTCTCCCCCCTCTCCAGTTTTCAGTTCTTTTGCCATCACTAAACATGCTGTAAGTATTTTTGTACATGAGTCTTTTCCCCTCTTTGTTTGATATCTTTGAGGTATCAAAGTTGAAGTATTGTTGGGTAAGAAAATATTTGCAATATAGTGACTTTGGGGGCACAGTTCTCAGTTGTTTTCCATTGAAGCTGTACTAATTTACCTCCACTAGCAGCATATTAGTGTGCAAGTTGTCCTACACCCCTTCCAAGATTTGTCATTTTCCTTTTTTGTTATTTTTGTCCATCTGGTAGCTGTGAGATGGAACCTTAAAGAGTTTTAATTTGTGTTTCTTCAGTAGTGGTTTGGAGCATTTTTTCATATGGTTGTTGATCTTGGATTTCTTCCTTTGAGAAGTACTGGTTCATGAACTTTTATAAATTGGGGAATTCTTTTTTTTTTTTTTAGATGGAGGTAGAACAATTGGAATTTTTGCCATTTATAAATTGGGGAATTTTTTTTTTTTTTTTTTAGATGGAGGTAGAACAATTGGAATTTTTGCTTCTTGAAAGTAGTCTGTCTCACTTTTATATTTGCCTATCACCTGGCACAGTGTCTGGCACCTAGCAAGTTTTTAATAAATGACTGATTGATTAGATTAATTACAAAGAGGGTGTGGGAGTTCACTAGCAAGATCAAAAGGGAGCAAATTGTGTGACAGAGAATGGGGGACAGAGAAGTTCCTGTGTGAAAGATTGTGTTCAGGTAAGACCAATGATTGAGAGGTAGTAAATGGTAGAAGGAGGACTTGGGGGGAAACCAAAAGTAGGATGGAAGAAGGAATAGGATCTCTGATTGTGATAAATAGGGTGATAATATAACTAGCAGTAGTGAAGAAAGTGTTATTTTTTGTTTTGCTTCTATTTCTTTTGTCAAAAAGAATGACCTTTGCACAGAAAATGACAGAACAAAAAATAGGAATTAGAGTTAAATACCTAAGATAAGTAAGGAGATTATAAGAGTGTACCAATTTGCTCAGATTAACTAATCCTTGTGTAAAGAATTGCCAGTTGTGATTGAGCCACAGTCAGTGCTATTTCAGAGATAGAAAATTGGAAGAGGTCAGATGGCCCAATTTTCATAAAATGAATAACAACAGTTTGTCATCCATAGGCCAGTAGGCTTGACTTCAGTTTCTGGGAAACTTCTAGAATGCATCATAAAGGAAATGGTTATTGAAAATATAGTAAAGGAAATGGTGATTTCCAAGAGCTGGCATGACTTCAACCAGAAGAGATCATGCTAGACTAACTTCATTTCTTTTTTTTTTTTTTAACAGGGTCACTAAACTGGTAGATGAGGGGAATTGTGTGGATATAGTTTAGTTAAATTTTAAAATGCAGAGGTTTTGATAAAGTATTTTATGACCATTTTTAAGGAGAAATAGTAGTGATGTGAACTAGATAAAAATAATATAGTGAGGTGGTGTCAGAACTCGTTAGATACCAAAAATCAAAGAATAGTCATTGTGGCAAGATGTGTCCAGTGCAGGGGCCTTGGGATCTGTGTTAGGTCCTGTGGTTTTGGTTTTCTTATTTATTAATAACTTAAAGACACATATAGTATGCTCATCAAATTTGCAAAATGATAAAAAGCAGGGAGGAATATTTAACACAGAATCCAAAAAGATCTTTATGGCCTGGACTACAGAATTGAGCAAAATCTCATAAGATGAAATTCATTAGGGATAAATGTAAAGCTTTTGCTTTAGTTTAAAAAATCAACTTTTTGATACAGAATATGGAGAATCATGGTTAGAGAGCAATTTGAAGAAGATTTGAAGTGAACTAGAAGCTTACTATGAATCAGCAGTGTGGTGTGGTGGCCAAAAAATGCTGATGAAATCTCTGACTTCAGTAAGAGCGGTATAATTTCCAGAAATGAGTTGATAATTTCTCTGTACTTTCTCCTGGTCAGACCACATTTTAAATACTGTGTTCAGTTCTGGGTGCCACAATTTACAAAAGGATATTGATAACAGAAGACAAAGGCAGGCAACTAGGATGATAAAGGGACCTTGAGTTTGTGTCATATTAGGATTGGTTGAAATAACTGAGGCTGTTTATTCTAGAAAAGAGAAGCCTCAGCCAGGATAGATAGCTATCTTCAGTTTCTTGAAGGGTAGTTAGTGTAGAAGAGAGATTAGACAATTTCTTTTTGGCCCCAGAAGGCAGAACTAGAGCACTGGGTGGAAATTGGAGTGAGACCATTTTAAACTTGATTTTGGGGAAACCTCCCTTATAATTATAGCTGGCCAAAAGTGGAACAAGCTGCCTTCAGAGGTGGTAGGTTCCCCCACTGAAGGTCTTCAGGCAAAGGCTGGATTCTAATCAGGTGTGTTATAGTGTAGATTATTTGGGATTATAGGTTGGACTAGATGACTGCTTAAGTCCTTTCCACTTCTCAAAATTTGTGATTTTTGTGAGGCAGTACCTGTAGAGTTTAGAAAAAAGTTGAAGTAATATGGAAGGTCAAATATTGCTTCCCAGTTCAAGATGAAACCACATTACATACATAGCAGTTTTATCACAAAGTTTGTGTTGTTTTAGAGAAGGGGTCACCTCAATCTAATTTCATTAATTATTTTTAGTTAAGAATTCTTTTAACTAAAGTATTTGGCAAAGTAGCTCCTAAGTTATAGTGGCTAGGGGGTAAATCACAAAGAAGAAAGAGTAATATTAACTTATTTTTTCCTTTAGTGGCAGAAGTATATTCCATTAAGTCCTACACTTCAGCCAGGTTTGTTGTACTTTAAGTGCCTCAAGTTTTTTTATCACTCCTTTAAACTAAATTTACTGAGGTAATAATCTTAGATAAGTGGTGCTTTTATTGAATGGTAGTCAGTGAAGTTCCCTTATTAGTTACTTTGTAAGTAAATAAGCCCCACACTGACTCTTGTAAAGTAGGCGGTATAAGAATTCATATTTTACAGATGAGGAAAGAGGTATGGAATGATTAATATATGATATTATTAATATTAATAATGATTATACAATGATATATATGATTATATCATTTTCCAGGCAGACTGTAGTTAAATGACTTGCCTAAAGTCACACAGTTAATGTTGGAAGCAGGGTTGGCACTCACATATTAATATCAATATCTTTCCTAAGGCATAGATCTGATAATGTGACCCCACTGTTCAAGAGGCTTAGGGGTGTGTGTATATCATAAAATGATATATATAATATATATGATATTGTTAATATCGATTATATAATGATATAGATAATAATGCGTATAATTGTATGACTATTAAGTAGTGGACCAGGCTTTGACTCTACAACTAGCTTTCATTTCATAATGTCATCTTGCCTTTAATCGTTGAGGAACTTAAAGTTGACAAAAGGAACGTTATTTACCCAAGTAAAAAGTTAATAGGATATATGAGGACAATAATTTTTAATTAACAGGGTGGACAATATTTCTTTTATTTTCAGTTTGCTCTAGGCAACTGTAGCAGCAAGCACCCCAAGCGTCCTCAGGGTTTGCTGCCAACACAGGTTCTTGGATCTGCTTTGATAAAGGAAAGCAACTCAAAATGGGTTAACAAGCTTACTTTAATCAGTCAGACATATATCGTTTACCTTGTTCAGGGGAAAAGGTCGGCACCCCGAACTTCAAAGTACACAGACAGAATTATCAAGACAGAAACAGATCTAGTAGACAGATTTCAAACTGTCCAAACATTACATCCATACCCAGTCAACATCTGGGTTTTTTCAAAGCCGGGGGGCTCAGGACAACGGCTTCCCAGAATCCATATCAAATCACAGAACACTTCTCAGAATGAGCCCCAAAACAAAGCAACACATCAGGGCTTATATAGCCTTCTCCTGGCTCAGAGAATGTAACAACCTTATTGACTCACTGGCCAATCAAGAAGTATCTACTGAAAAACAAGCCTCCCACCCCAGGCTCCAGGTGCACTTTAGCCTAGGGGCAGGGAAGATCTTTAAATTTACATTCCCATTACAGCAACTAACCTTTCCACCAGAAAATATAAAATACATAAAATCATTATTACTTAGTAGTATATCATTAATATACTATATATATATAGTATAGTATACTCATATTTTATGCAACTTTTTGTCCCCCCAAAAAATCATCTCTTGGGAGAGATGATATGTATGGTGTAATAGCGTATAGCGCTCAATAGATTTAATTAAGTGCTTTGACAGAGGAGCAGATCTGCATAATTTTTTTTTGTCAGTTTGTTTACACTACCTCTACGTGACTAAATTTAACAATAGTTTCTTAACTTGATGAAGTACACCTTTAAAGGAAGGAATTTTAATAACTAGATATAGATTTCTGAATTAATGATGAAACTTCTAGAATTGATCAAGTAGAGAACAAATTTTGTTTCATTAGTCTTTCATAAATGGATTTCTGAAATAAATAAATGTGATCTATTAGGTGGGAAAGTGAGATGCATTATAGGCATGCCTCCATATACCCATAATTAGATATTAAAGTATGTACAAAGTAATTTTGAGGGGTTGGTGGAAGACTACTAGCAGTTGGAGAGGGAAGGAATAGTGGGGTTAGGAATGTGAATTATATATATAGCAAGTCACATCTTTACTGTATGAATGGTACTAAGATGTAGAGCAAGAGAGGGAGAGTAGGCAGTATGGTCCAGTGGAAAGAGCACTGGATTTAGTTAAGATTACCTGGATTGAAATCCTACCTTCACCAGTTACACCAATGAGCTTGGGCAGATGACTAATCTTCCTTGAGCTTTATCTGTAAAATGATGTGGTTGGTCTTCATGGCTTCTAAGGTCCCTTCTCGTTCTAAATCTACGATCCTGAGTTTGAATCCTACCTCAGACATTTATTGGTTTTGTGCTCTTATAAATTGGAACCCAGATTATTTAGGACTTTAAATGTCTAGGAAATCAGTTTGTATTTTGTTAGGAGCAACAGGAAGCCACACACCCCTAAGCCCCTTGAACAGTGGGGTCACATTATCAGACCTATGCCTTAGGAAAGATTGTTTTGACAACTACATAGAGGCTAGATTGGAATGGGGAAAACTTGAATGCAGAGATCGGTTATGAGGATGATGCTGATAGCCAGTCTTTATATAGTGCTTCGAGTTTTTCGTAGTTCTTTACTTATATGATCTTGTTTTATCCTTACAACAACCCTGAGAGGTAGCTATTATCCTCATTTTCCAGGCAGACTGTGGTTAAATGACTTGCCTAAAGTCATACAGTTAATGTTGGAAGCAGGGTTGGCACTCACATCTTCACTGACTCCAAAACCAGCAATCATGTATTGTATGCCACGGTTGTTGGGGAATAGCAGTGTGAGCCTGAATTATGACAGTTTCCATGTGAATAGAGTCAGAGGGATAAACCTAAGAAAGACTGTAGTTAGAAAGTACAAGTTCTTTGCAACTAGATTAAAGAATTGATTGATATGTTTTCCCCATTTATTTCTGTTATTTCTACAAAGTTATTCCTACATTAAAAGTATTCCCTCAGATACAATAAATCACATTTGAAGAATCTGAACCGTTATCTTTAGAATAATTTTATTTCTGTTACGTGTAATGAATTGAATTTTCACAGCCTTTGTAGGAAAATTAATCAAATGAGCAATCAGTTCATTTAATCTAATGCAGTTAAGCAATTTTTATGTATTAACAGGTTCAGGTATTTTTTTGTTTCTACTAATAAGTTGCAGCTTAGGATCTTCCCCCACTAGGTTTAAAAACAAAACAAAACAAACAAACTTGCTCTTTACCCAAAAATTGAGATGGTAAATTTGTTGGGGCTTGTATTTGTGTATATTTTTTGGTTTCCCTTTTAATATCAAGCTTTAAGATCTTCTCTTTAGTGAATAATTTTACCTTGAAGGTACAAGTGAGTGACCAAATTGGAGGATTTGAATTGCAGTCAGAAATGCAGAGAAGAGACTACTAAACTAATGATTTCTTTGGATATTTCAAAGTTGGGTACACTTTGAATAAGTGATAGGATGAAGCAATGCATAACTATAATGTTATTTTCACATAAAATCTGTATCAACAATAATATAACTTTCATTATTTCCTCCTTGTATTTTTAAGTTATGTAGTTGAATGAAAAAAAAATGTATAATCATATTGGCACTATAATGACCACCACAGCAAACCCATAGGAAATCAATATTAGACAAAGCTTAAAAAAATTTTTGTCATAATTTCCTGTTTACTTTTTTCTTGACACTGTGCTGTCATTTGGGAGCTAGCTCTTGGAGATATGTAAAATGTAAACCGCCAAGTCTACATGCTTCTTTAAATACTGTTTGCTAACTTCTTTTTAACCTTCAGTTGAATGTCAAAATGCAAACTATTTTCAGTTTTATTATTGTTTTCTTTAGGCTAAAATAGCCAGGTTGACCAAACGCTTCGGAGCAGCCAAAGAGGACCTTAAGAAAAGACAAGAAGTAAGAATTGGTATTTATAAATTAATATTGGGAACCAAATGGTAATTTTTTTATTTTAGGAAATGGTGGGCTTAATGGGAAATTTTATTTTTCTAAAGGTCTTAAAATCAACCCCTACCATCCTTTTTATTCATTTATCCCCTTCTGACCAAGCTCATCTCTCTTTCAGAAATTTGAATCCTTTTTTATACTTTAGTTCTCTTTTTTTTGTTCATCTTGGTAAACTTGGTACCTGCTTCATAACTTCATACCAATAACTTTAATTTACTTTAGTTCTTTTCTGTGTTCATCAAATGTTTTTGTCTCTATTTAAATCAACTACTTTGGATTTTATTTCACTGTATTATTCTCTCTGATTTTATACTTTTTAGTCCTTCATTGTGCTTACTTTTTCCTTCCTTCTGGATTCTCTGAAGTTTGTCTTTATTATCTCTATTATACTAAGATTGAGGTCTTAGAAAGTTACCACAAGGCTTTGTAGACATATCTAGAAGTGTCCTATGTTTCTCTTTGTGTCCTTTGTGTTTTTTCTCCTCCTTTAATCTCTGGTTTAAGAGGCACTCTTCTTGGCTGTCCTAATGTCTGTTTTAGTACTCCTTTTATATCTACTTTTAAGAAATTTCCTCTTTCTTTTCTCTTCATATTTGTCTTCCCAGATAAGTATGTATCCTGAAATTCATCCATTACCCATTATTTACAACCTCACTTAGGAAGAACTTCATTTATTCTCTTGGCTATTAGTAAGCAAATATTGACTATAACATATAGTTTTCAATGTAATGTTCCATCATCAGCCTACTATCAATTACTATATACTAATTATTTCTAATCCACTATTTTCAACTGAAAAAGTGAGCACTTTTATATGTCTTTTAATTGTTTCCCATTGTACCTATTTTATTTCTTTTTCCTATCAAATTTTTAAAAATTGATGTCCTTTGTTTTAGCAACATATTTATTTCTCAGTATGTACCTCTCTACCCTATTCAGCAAGCCTTCCCCCCTAACAAATTTTTAAAAGAAAAGTTTGGTGAAATCAAATATTGGTATACATGAGACCTATTCTGTCTTTGGAATATATGCCTAGTAGTAGAGGAAAACCTCTGGATCAGAGAATTGGAACATTTTAGTTACTTTCTAAGCATAATTCTGAATTGCTTTCCAAAATGTTTGGACCAATTCATAATTCAAATTAGTTTATAATGGTGCATTATAAATAGTGCATTTATTTACCTGTCTATCCTGGTGCCTTCAAGATAGATTATTTCCATCTTTTATCACTTTTGGCAACTTGCTGAGCATGTGGTGAAATTTTAGAATTATACTAATTAGTTTTCTCTATCAGTGATTTGGAGCAGGCTTTCTTAAAATTGTTAGTAATTTGTCAGTGCCATTAATCCACTTTTCTATTTTTAAACCTATTACCAGTAGGTTTCATGATTACTGTTGTATGAAATAATTTTAAGTCTGAAAGTACTACTAACTTCTTCCTTCTTTCCTACTTTAAAAAATTGTTTTCCTTGATATTCCAGCTCTTTTGTTCTTCCTTATGAAATTTGCTGTTATTTTCTCTCAGCATATAAAATAACTCTTTCATAGTTTGGTTTATACAAAGGAAACAAATTATGTTGAAATATGATTATCAGTTTTAAAAAACAGAACAAGTTCATGGAAACTAGGTTAAAAACCTGTTATAAACCTTTTTATATATTCAGTTACCATTTCTTCTATGTTAAGTCATTTTTTATAGCTTTATCCCAACTGCTTTTTATCACATTAACACCCTCAAGAGTTCTCTCAATTAATGGCCATTTCTTTAGTGACTCATTATTAGGCATTTTAGTTATTGTGAAGTAGCCAAATAAGATAATACTTGGAAGAAGGGCAACCCATGAATTTGCTAAGTGTCAGTATTACTAAGCCCTTTCCATTATTATAGATTATTATTAACTGTATATTAGCAGCCAGCCCAGTTGAGCTTTCTGAACCACAAAAAATCTTGACCCAAGGTTCATTAAAATATGCCTGTGTAAAAACACATTTAAATCTGATTCCAGATTTGTTCAAAGTCTCATATTCAGATATATCTTTAAGCTTTTCCTACATTGGAAAGGATTTACTTAATAAGGCTTATGTTATTCAAGCCTTTTCCTACCCAAAACAGAAATATGAGACCATGGAACATTTTAAATTATTTTTATTAGGAAAACAAAACAAACAAAAAAAGAAATTAGAACTGGCTTACTTGACACTTTCTTCTCTTCTCCCAGTTCACAATGTTTACATTTCTCAGTGGCCTTATAATGATGGTAATGGCCTTCCTCATAGACCTGCAGTTGAGCAGTGTTGTCTTTTTTTTTTAAGCAAATTAGCTTTGTTTGACTACCATGACTGCTCTGTTGGCTTTAGTGCAAGTGCCTAAGTAAGTAGAGAATGCTTGCCCTTTTTGCACTGTTACCTTATGAGGCTTTTGCTTCCTATACTTCTTGTGGTAAGATTTTAGAAACATTTGCCATTTCAGCTAAGACATTTAGAGAAAAATATGTAAATATAGATAGTCTCACCACATATTTATATTATCTGTATTTATAGAGATTTAAATTTTTATATCATTTTTCATTAATGATTTTGGTTCTTTAAATTCAGAAATTAATCAAGTGAGATATTTGTAAAGTACTTAGCACAGTACCTGGTACATAGTAAGTGCTTAATAAATGTTAGTTCCCTTCTTTAAGTTCCTACTTTGTGGTGCAATGGATAGTGTGCTGGGCCTAGATTCAGGAAGACCTAAGTTTAAATCTCACCTTAAAACAGTTACTAATCATGTGACGCTAGGCAAGTCACATAACTTGTTTTGCCCCTTTCCTAAATTGTAAAAAAACAAAAACATTTACTTCCCAGGGTTGTTGTGAAGATCAAATGAGATAATATTTGTAAATATTTGTAGAGAGCTTAGCATAGTGCCTTTTATACATAGTATAAAACATAGTAGACATTTATTCCCTTCCCTTCCCCTGTTCTATTCCTAACTGTAGGGAAGAAGATGTAAAATCCAAATAAGACTTGGTCCCTGCCTATTTGCAGTTTTTTGTTCCATGGTAGGGGGACACTATGTACAAATAACTATAATTTTTAAAATGTACATACTGTGACCACGAAACTTGTGGAATTTCCCTTATAATAGACTTTAATTTCTTTTACTACATCTGTTGTGTTTAGGTCTATTTCCTATTTGATTTTAAGAAAGGGAGAATAATTTAATTCACTATGTACAAAGATTTTTTTTTTTCAGTCACCTTTCACTCATTGTTAGTTGTTTGGTGATTAATTAGTCAATAATTATTTTCTGAGTTCCTTACTATATGCCACAACCTGTGCCGGGCTTCAGATAGACAAAGACAAAATAAAACAATTCCTCCTGTTTGAGTTTACATTGTAATGGAGAAGACAACATTGTATATATTTGTGTATATTGTTTTGTATATGCCTCTCTCTCTGTCTTGTGTGTGTGTGTGTGTGTGTGTGTGTGACCAAGAGGAGGCTTTTCAGCTGAGTTCTGAACTACATAGAGATTTTGTTGTTGTTGTTCACTTTTTTCAGTTGTGTCCAACTACTCATGACCCAATTAGTGGTTTTCTTGGCAAAGATACTGGGGTGGTTTGGGTGATTGGATAGTTTCTCCTTCAGCTCATTTTGTAGATGAAGAAACTGAGGGAAACTGAGAGTTAAGTGACTTGGCCAGGGTAACCTAGCTGCTAAGTATATTGAACTTGGGTCATCCTGACTCCAAGCCTGGTGCTCTATCCATTGCATCACCTAGCTACCCAAATAAAATACATACAAGGAAGTTAAATGCAAGTTAGTTAGGGAAGCAGGCACCTAGTGGTTGGGGAACTTGAAATGTGGTATTCCAACAGAATTATCTTCTTTGACTTATTGATTAGACTTATAGACCTGATAGGAACATAAGCCTTTTTTTTTATAGACAAGAAGTCTTTTCAGTAGGAATTATCTCAGTTTCTGTTTTCCTTTCTTTATAGATTTTAAATTTCTTAGCTCTTTTGCGATTTACTTTTTAATTTCTCTTTTTTTCTATATTCTCTTTTCTTCTCCTGAAAGCATAACTGTGCCTATTTCTTGAAGCAGAAATGGATATGTTTAGAATGGTTTCTCTTCACATTTCTGACTTTTTGTATTGTACCCAAGTTCACTTCTTTAGCCTTTCTTGCTGACTTTGTAGTTTTTATTATAACCCCATAAACCTACTTTCCAAAGCTCCTAAAAACTAATGCCCAAAAAGTCATTTTTAGTACCTACTTTCTATGTAATGCTGTGAAATGTGCTTGACAGGAAGATGGAAAAAAAGACATCTTCTCTCCCCTCAGAGGTCTTAATATTTAGTTGTAAAGACACAATAAACAAATAAAAGCATATTAAACTAAAAACTATATACCAATGCTTACTTAAATACCCTAAAGTATTTTTGATTACTTTGTGTATGTTCTTTTATCAACATTGATCTCACCTCTAAATTCATTAGTAGTAGATTCTTCTCATGAAATTTTTTAGCAATAAAATAAAAAAAACTTCATCACTAAACATTCACCTTGATGATATTTCTAAATTTTACAGAACTCAGGGGGAAGGGGTGGTGTGGAGCCAAGATGAAGGAGTAGAGAAGGACTCAGCCAAGCTCTCCCAGCATTCCCTTCCAAAGAACTTTAAAATGCTCAAATCAAATTCTGTAGTCACAGAGCCAACAAAAGATAAAAAGTGAGGAAACTTGGGAGTTCAGAAAGAGAAATCTGTGACATGGGGGTGGAGGATAGCCCAGAAGCCACATGGATTAACCACCACAGTGAAATTAGATGGTAGCAACAAAAGAAGAAGCAATTTCAGGAGCTCTCAAGCCAGAGATGGTAAGGGGGCCTGATAACCGGCCAGAGGTTACCAGGTACTCCTGTTTTAGTACTGCATTCAGGACCAGACACTTTCTGGAAGCTACGCTGCCAGTTTTCACTTCTTAGTCACAGTTCAAGGGCAGAGTAGAGCACTTATAATCAAGAGGCAGTGGAAGTCCTAAGGGATATTATTACTTGCAGCTCCAAGAGACAAGGGGCCCTGAAGAATAGTTATTGATTGCTCTTACTGGTTGAGGATGGAAGTGCAGACCAAGAGAGCAGTGACTATACCTCTCCCCAAATTGCACTACCTGGGAAGCACCGAAAACTTCCATATCCCCAGGACTAGCTATGGAAACAGCAATGTGAAAAAAGCCTGAAGCTTGAAACATAATCCCTCTCTCCTCTCACACTAGGAACAGAACCCAACATTACATAAAGTTCCAAATCAAGAAATAGGGTAGAAAAATGAGCAAATATGGGGCGGCCAGGTAGCACAATGAAAGAGCACTGGCCCCAATGTCAGGATGACCTGGGGATCGAATCTGGGCTCAGACACTTAGCACCTACCCAGAAACACCTGGCCATGTAACCCTTCAGCAAGTTACTTAACCCTAATTGCTTGAAAAAAAAAGAGCAAATAATAAAAAAGAACCTGATGATAAAAAGCTACTATGGTGACAGAGAAGATCAAGACACAAACTTAGAAGGTGAAAAGTAAAAATAACTACAAGCAAAGCCTTAAATTAAGAAATGTGAATTGGACATAAGCCCACAAAGAGTTCCTGGAAGAACTCACAAATTATTTTCAAAATTAAATAAGAGTGGTAGAGGAAAACATAGATAAAGAAGAGAGGAAGAAAGTAATGAAAAGATAATAGCATGATAAAAGAGGTGCAAAAAATATTAAAGAACCTTAAAAAATAGTATTGGCCAAATGGAAAAAGCAGGCACAAAAAGTCACTGAAGAAAGCAGGTCCTCAGAAATTAGAACTGGGCAACTGAAAGCTATTGACTCCATGAGACATCAAGAAATAATAAAACAAAGTCAAAAGAATGAAAAAAAATAGAAGAAATAAAATATAATTGGAAAAACAACTGACCTTGAAAAAAGATTGAGAGATAAATTAAGACTTCTTAGATTACCTGAAAGCCATGATCAAAGAAAGAACCTAGATATAATATTTCAAGAAATTCTTTTGGAAAACTTCCTCAATATCACGGAACCAGAGAATAAAATAGAAATGGAAAAAAAAAATCCACCAGTCACCGCTTGAAAGAGATCCCCAAAATGAAACTCCCAGGAAATTATAGCTAAATTTCAGAGCTCCTAGGTCCTCAACCAGCCATAAAGAAACCATTCAAATACCATGAAACCATTGTCAGAATCACACAACATTTAGCAGGTACCACCTTAAAGGAGTGAAGGACTTGGAATATGATGTTCTGGAAGGCAAAAGAGCTAGGATTACAACCAAGAATAACCTAGTCAGCAAAATTGACTATACTCTTTCAAATAAAATAAAGGGTCCTTAATGAAATAGAAGACTTTCTATACATTCCTGGTGAAAAGGCCAGAACTGTATAGAAGATTTGACTTTCAGACATGACTTGAGAAACATAAAGTAAACATGAAAGAGAAATCATAAGGGAATCAACAAGGATAACTTTACCTTTTTATATGGGAAGGTACCTATATCTTAAGAGAGTTTTATCATTAAGGTAGTTAGAAGGATTCTATATAGAATGTGGGTGTGGCAATGAATGTTATGTTGGAATGATGTTTAAAACAAAAAAAAACTGGATAGTCAAGGAAGAAAAGTCCCCTAGGAGAAGGAGAAGGGAGAGAAAGAATGGAGAAAATTATCTCTTATAAAAGTGGTGTTGAAGAAAGACCTTATACAGCAGAAGGGAAAATGGTAGAAGCAGTTAAACCTCACATCTAAATTGATTCAAAAAGGGAAAATATATATAAATACTCAGTTGGTAATAGAAATCTGTCTTCACCCAAGCGGGGATGAGAATAAGAGGAAAAGATTGGGGGGCTTGATAAAGGGAGGGCAGGTAAAAAAAAGAAGTGTCCAGAAGCACTACAGACTTTAGAGAAGGGACAAGATAAAAAGATGGAAAGATAAACAGGATAGAGGGAAATACACAATTAGTAATCATAACTGTTAGTGTGAATGGGATGAACTCACCCATAAAATGGAAGTGGATAGCAGAATGAATAGAAACCAAAATCAAACACTGTTGTGTACAAAGAAAGACTTGAAACCGAAAGATAACAGTTAAAATAAGGGGCTGGAGCAAAATCTGTTAGGCTTCAGAGAAAATAAAAAAGGCAGGGGTGGCAATCATGATTTCAGACAAAGAAAAAAGCAAAAATAGACAATTAAAAGAGACAATCAAGGAAACTATATATTGCTAAAAGGAATCATAGACAACGAAGTAATATCAATACTAAACATAAGCACCAAATAGCATAGCATCCAAATTCTTAAAGAGATGGGAGACCTCAGTTTTCCTTCAGAGAACTATGTAAATCTAACTATAAAATAAAGAATTCAAGAAGATGAATAGAAAAGTTAAAATATGATAGACCTGTAGGTGATACCTTTACAAAAAATGGCCAGGAATACAAACCTGACAGTCAAATGCTGAAAAGCAGAAATGTTAAATGTACCCTTTTCAGAACATAATGCAATAAAAATTACATTTAATAAATAGCTATAGAAACATAGATTAAAAGCTAATTGGTAACTAAATAATCTAATCCTAAAAAATAAGTGAGTCAAAGAACAAGTCATGGAAACACTAATTTTATTATAGACAATGACACCAATGAGAAACATTCCAAAATTTGTGGGATACAGTCAAAACGGTACTTAGGGGGAAGTTTATGTTCCTAAATTCATACATCAATCCAAAAAAAAAAAAGATCAGTGAATTGGACATGCAACTAAAAATACAAGAAAAAAGAACAATTTAAAAAACCCCTGCTAAGTACCAAAATCGGACATTCTGAAAGTCAAGGAGAAATTAATAAAATTGAAAGTAAAAAGAAATTTGAATAAAACTGGGAACTGGTTTAATGAAAAAACAAATGAAATAGATGAACCATTGGTTAATTTGGTTTAAAAAAAAACAAATTACTGTTACCAAAAATGAAATGGGTGAATACCACCAATGAAGATGAAACTAAAGCAATTATTAGAAGTTATTTTGGTCAATTTTATATCAATAAAAATAGATGGATATTTACAGATAGAACCCTTAGCCCTATCTTAGAAAAAGAAATTGTTATACAAGCCATTAATGAGCTTCGCAAGAATAAGTCTGCAGGACCAGGTGAATTCTAGCAAACATTTAAGGAACATTTAATTCCAGTACTATACAAACTAACTGAAAAAGTAGGTAAGGAAGGAGTCCTGCCAAATTCCCTTTGTGACACAAATATGGTTTGGGTACTTAAACCAGGAAAAGCAAAAGGAGGAAAAGAAAACTTAAAGACCAATTTCCTTAATGAATATATCAATGCAAAATTTTTAAAGTATTAAGCAAGGAGATTACAGCAATATTTCCCAGAAATCATATATTTTGACTAGTGGGACTCAAATCAGGCATTCAAGGCTGGTTCACTATTAGGAAAAATATCAGCATAACTGACCATATCAACAACAAAATTCATATGATTTTACCAATAGATTAGAAAAAGCCTTTGACAAAATATAATACCCATTCATATTAAAAACACCAGGAAGTATAGGAATTGATGCAGCCTTTCTTAAAATAATATATAATATGTATGTAAAACCAAATCAAACATTATCTTTAACAAGGATAAACTTGAAGGCTTTCCAGTAAGATCAGAGGTGAAGTAAAGATGTCCATTATCCCCACTGTTATTCAATTGTACTATAAATGCTAAGTATAGCAATAAGACAAGAAAAAGAATTTGAAGGAATAAAAGTAGGCAATGAGGAAATAAAACTCACTCTTAGCAGGTGATATGATGGTGTACTTGGAGAACCCCAGAAAATAAATTTTAAAACAATTAACAACTTCAGCAAAGTTTCAAGATAGAAACACATAAATCATTAATGTTTAAATATACTACCAACAAAACCCAGCAGGAAGAGATGGAAAGAGAAACTGCATTTCTAAACTGCCAACAATATAAAATACTTGGGACTCTACTTCCTGGGGTAAACCCAGAAATTATATGACACAATTTCAAAACACTTTTCACACTGATACAGATCTAAACAATTGGAAAAATACTAATTGCTTATGGGTAGGCCAAGCAAATATTATAAAAATGATAATACTTTAAAGGGTCATACCAGTTAAATGGCCAAATAATTATTTAATAAAGCTAGAAAAAATAGTAACATTCTTCTGGAAGAACAAAAAGTCAGGAATATCAAGAGAATTAAATTTTTCTAGGAGGTTTAGCAGTTGGTTTTAAGACTATAATCACGAAAACCATCTGTTATTGGCTAAGAAATAGAGTGGTAAATCAGCAGAATAGATAAGGTACACATTTGAAGACCACAGTAATGTCATTGTTGTTATTTAGTAGTTCAGTTGTGTTTGACTCTTCATAACCCCATGAACCACAGCACCCCAATACTGTACGTGGGATTTTTTGGCAGAGATGCTGGAGTGGTATGCCATTGCCTTCTTCAATGTATTAAGACAAACGGAAGTTAAGTAACTGACCACTAGTAAGTAAATTACACAGCTACTAAATATCTGAGACTGGATTTGAACTCAGAACTTCCTGACTCCAGGCTCAGCACTCTTATCCACATCTGCCTTCACATATAATCTCCAACGGCTACTACTGTAATTCAGACACTCATCTTTCTGATGTAGGCAGTTGCAGAAGCTCTGTAATCACTTTCACTGCATCAGTTCTCTTCCATTATTTAACCTATCTTTCAAACAGCTATCAGAGTTCTATCTGTTCAAGAAACTCCAATTTAACTCAAAGATCAAAGCCAGACTTCTGTTTGGCATTTAAAATCCTACACAAAATGGCTCCAGAATACTTTTTCAGGCTTTCTTTCACACACTGTCTAATCCAAGCAAGCTTGTTGTTTTTGTTTTTCTTCCTAAATACCACAATATTATCTCTCATCTTAGGCTGTCCCCTACTGGAATGCAGTCCCCAATTATCTCTTAGAATTCCTAGCTTCCTTCAACCATAGCTTGTTTTAAACATTGCCTTCTTCATGAAGCTTTTCCAGTTCTATCAAGCTGCTATTAAGCCCTTCCCCACATTACCTTGCATTTGTCTTGTTTATTTCACTTACGAATATTTTGCCTCCTAAGATTAAATATAAGCTCCTTTAGTGTAGGTACTGTTATATTTTTATCGTTTTTATTTCTAGAGCCTGAAACACACCAGTAATCTAATAAATGTTTGTTGACTAATTTAATATGAGAAAGGGCCTCCCATATTGGGTAGTCCAGACTTCACCAGCTAATGTTATATCACAGGATTGATAAGAATGAATGAATTGGGATCTGTGTCATTAGAAGGAACATCTATATCAGTAAAAAGAATAATTGATGAAATTCATAGGTCTGTAACTATTTGGAGTGGGGTGGGAGTGGTGGTAATCAGGGTTCAGTGACTTGCCTAGAGTCACACAGTGAGTGAATGAGTATGGATTTGAACTCAGGTCCTCCTGACTCCAGGGCCAATTTCTCTATCCATGCATTATTTTCAACTTGATGGATCTTATTTTAAGTGACCATTTTTTTTTCAGGAATCAGGCACCCTTTTGAGTCCTTTTTAACATTAGAAGAAATTTATAGATTATCACATTTAATAATTTTTGTACTACTAGTACCTGTTCCTTCAGAAATTGAAGTAGAGGAAATGCTGTGAATCTTTTCATCATTTTTATTAAAACTATGAAAAACAGTGGCTTCCTTTAAGTTTCAACTAAAAACCCACATTCTACAGAATGCTTTTCCTAACCCCTCTAAATTCTAATGCCTTCCCCATTTATTATTTCCTATTTATTCTGTATATAGCCTGTGTTTGTTGCTTGTTGTCTCCCTGATTAGACAGTGAGATTCCTAGGGCAGAGGCTATCTTTTGCCTCTTTTTGCATGCCCAGTGCTTATCACAGTGCCTGGCACATGGTAAAAACTTAATAACAGCTTATTGATTAATTGATTGACCTGGGTTAAAGTCCTGTATCTGAAATACAGTGGTTTTGTTATTCTAAGGAGGTTACTTAGCCTTGCAGAGCAAATATTTCTCTGCTTTGGAAATTCTTCATTGAGAGAATTCCATGCATCAATGGAATCACAGGTTAAAAAGAAAAATCACATCATCTACATACATTTGAAAAATAATTAAGTCAAATTTATTAGAAATGTTTTTTACTTACCCTAGATATGATGGGTTTATTTATTATTCTGAATTATACTGCATATTTTTTGGACCTGAGTAGAAATCAGAATGTCCACATGTGGATTTGAGTTTACATTATGATCATTTTGTGGCCCTAGAGGCATTATATACTTTACATATATATATATATATATATATATATATATAAAATATATATATATATATGTTTTTCTTGTTTCTGTAAGACTATGTTCCTTTTTTGTTGCTCCTTTTTTAAATTTCCCATTTTATTTTATGTAGGAATTAGTACAATGGTATTATTTATTGGGACTTGTAAATAACAACTCTATAAGAAAAAATGTTGCAAGTAGTAATTGGTATGGTATAAAATCATTTACAAATGACTATGTTCTTGGTTCATAACTGAGTCATTTTCGGGTTTTTATTCTCTTTATTGTGGAAATTGTGAGAGGCAGTATATCATGATGTATAGAGAGCTAGAGAGCTGATCTTGAACAGCCAGGAAGACCTTAATTCAGATCCTATCTGACACATATTGGCTGTGTTTTACTAGACAAGTCACTTTACCTGTCAGTGCTCTAGGTGACTTTCTTAAGATTATAAATTGCAGAAAACCTTCCAACCTTCCTTGGTAGAAGAACTGTCCTCACTCAAGAGTTACATATACCGTGGCGGCTAGGTGGTGCAGTGAGTTGAGTGCTGGTCCTAGAGCCAGGAGGAACTGAGTTCAGATCCGGCCTCAGACACTTCACACACACACACACACACACACACACACACACACACACACACACACACGCCGTGTAACCTTAGGCAAGTTACTTAAACCCAATTGCCCTCCAAAAAGAAAAAAAAAAAGTTACATATGCCAGTGAAATCCCAGTCCAGGTCTTATCTCAGTTCCTCTCACTAATCCCATTGTGTTGGTTCCTTTACATGGGCTAAACTCAATAGGAAATTGTGATAGTTCATATTGATTTCTTTTTCTTGTTCCATTTCATGTTTTTCAGCTTAGTTGGAGGTTTTATAATTGCATTTTGTATCTTTATCTTTATCTGTCTTGTTATTATTTTTGTTCAACAGCATGGATTTATTTTTATAATACATATCTTTCCATTGTGATGTTCCAGTCATGACTCTTATCCTATTCTTTCTCAGTGATTCTTAATAATACTCATTCTTGTATAAGATTTCTATTTTGCTTATTGCCTATGATATAATAATCTTTTTGTAAACATTTGAGGCCATGGGTTTTCTTACTGTCCTTTCCCCTTTTGATATTTTCTTCTTATGATTTCTGGGTCTCTACTGTTCTTCTTGTTTCAGATCTGCCATTCTTTGTAATATTTGGCTTAGGTGTTATGTATCTTAGCAATTTTCCTTCTCCAGTTTCAGTTTAAATTTTGTAATATTTGTAAATTTTGTAATTAGTTTACAGGTTTACTTTCCCCTTAAAATATATATATATATATATATATATATATATATATATTTATATAGGCATTTTTTTGGTGTGGTTTATACCTCAAAGTACCATTCTCAGAGACCATTTTCTTAAGTAGCTGTTAACTTCACAGATCTACCCCAATAGCAGTTATTTTTATCCCCATTTTGGCACTTTTTTCTTCTCTCCCTCTCCCCTTTGCCTCCATGATAATTAGCCATAGGAGGTGATTGTCTGATTTGCTAAGTGTGGAGATTCCTTTCCACATCTAGATAAACAGTATAACTTTCTTTTCTCCATGTCGTGGTGAAATCTACCCATTTTAGCAGTGTTACAGAGTCCCAGCAGTGGAGGGGACTTCATAGACTTGCCATTACAACCTATTCCTTTTCAGAAAACTATTCTACAAGTATCTCCAGCAAGAAGTTATTTAACCTTTATTTAAAAGCTTCCATTGAAGTGGGGAACCCACTGCATCTTGAGGCAACCCATTCCACTTTTGAGAGCTAAAATTGTTAGGAAATTTTCCCTAGCATCTGTCTTAATTAAATCTGCCTCTCTGCAACTTATGGTTTCTACCATTGCTTGGTTATACCATTGGGCCAAAGAAGATCAAGACTAATCTTCTTTTTACATGATAACCCTTCAAATACTTGAAGATAACTATCATTCTTTTTTAGTACTTGAAAATTGGGAAAGTCAAATTGATTCTGTTTTGTTATTAATTTCATTCTGTATCACTGTTGACATTTTTGTAACTTCCTAAGTTGTGTTTCATTTGTCTTGGAGTTAAGTTTGGAAATTGAGATTTTCTGTAAATCACTTATCATCTCTGAGTGAAGTTTAGAAGTGCAGTTCTCCTACTAATCACTGTTCTATTCTTGCCTTAATTCTTTAAAAATACAAGTAGATACCAGGGAGTCAGGAGTCTGGTAAGATTCAGGGTAAGTAATCTGGTCCACTTTCATTAAACAGCCCTTGCAGGTGGATTCCAACAATAAACTTTTTTTTTTCTTTTTGGAGAGGGGGAGGTAGGGCAATTGGGGTTAAGTAATTGTCCAAGGTCATATGGCTAATAAGTGTGTTAGGTGTTTGATTTCAGATTTGAACTCAGGTACTTCTGACTCCAGGGCCATTGCTCTATTCACTGTACCACTTAGCTGCCCCACAATGAACATTTATTAACTACAGGATCTAAGGAAGGGCTTATTCCTAGCCACTTGTTCTCAATTTCCAGCCAATCATATTGTTCTTCATGTCTATGATGCTGTACACTTTGTAACCAATCATACTGCTTTATCTGTGATTCTGCCTTCTATTCTGGATACTCTTTTGTGTATAAAAGAGAGCTGTCCCTCTCATTTGGGGTCTTAACTTTTCTAAGAAGGCTGAGACCCTGTTTATTAGCAAATTTGCACTTTGTCAATAAATGGATTGTGTTGAACTGTGCCTCCATTTACCTTGATTTTTTACCTAGATTCTATATAGGTTTTGATGGAGTAAGAGCAAAACCAAATTGAAATTAGTATATATAGAAACATGTTGACAACATATCTGAAGTTCTTGTTTGTTATGTTTATTGTATGAGACATAAAAACTTTCATGATTTCATATTTTTTTTTCCAGAATCCACCAAATCCACCTGTGTCACCAGGGAAGTCATCTGCGAATGAAGTTGTCAGCATTAATAACTTAACTTATAGGTGAGAACTAAAAGCTTTATTCATAATATTCATATTTACAGGAAAACCAGTTTGAATAGGGAAGATATGAAATGTCATCATATATAATGTATACTGAATTAATCTTTTATGTTTAGAGATACTACTTAGAGAATTATTTTCAATTTCTTTCCTGCTAAAATTTAATATTTTCTTTTTGTTTGTTTGCTTTTTGGAGGGGGGAAGGTAGGGCAATTGGGGTTAAGTGACTTGCCCAAGGTCACACGGCTAGTTTTTGTGTCAAGTGTCTGAAGCCGTATTTGAACTCAGGTCCTCCTGACTCAAGGGCTAGCACTCTATTCACTGTGCCACCTAGCCACCCCTAAAATTTAATATTTTTGTTGAAAATAATTTTCCCCTGAAAATCATTGTAAAAAGAATTTGTGGTAAAAGAATATTATTTTAAGTAGCTTAGAGATGATTGGGGAAACTTTTTTTGGCAGATTGTTTTTTGAAGCTGCTTCCTCTTTGCCTTCATATTGAAACTGATCAGTCAAATAGAAGAACTATCATCCCCTAACTTTTTTGGTCACATTGTTTGGAATTAGTTAATATCTCCTTGGTTGTCTACATTTCTGCCTCAGAGTATCCTGTCTTTACCACAAAACCAAGTTTCTGTGGCCTTTTGATACTTTCCCTTTTTTATTTATTATTGTTTGTCTCTTTTCTACATGTACTCTTGAAAGTGTTGATGTTAACATTTATTCTATAGAAATGCTGGCACAGTGAGACAGATGCTGGAGTCTAAGAGAAACATAGGAGAAAGCACACCATCACCTTTTCAAGCCCCTGTCAATGCAGGTAACAAAGCTTCCCTCACCTAAATAAAAATGCATTTTAATGTTTTAGGATCTATGTTTTTGCCTTTTTTCTTTTTAAGCATTTACAAGCAGCAGTGAAACTGAAAAGACATATTATTACATTATTAGAGCACCAAATAAAATTCTACTAGTGGCAGCAGCACTGTAAGGCAGTCAACTTAAAATTGTTGATGAGTAAATCTCAGATTGGGTATCATTTTGGCTCAGTTTTATGTTGTAGATAAATGTCTAAATGTTGTACAAATGTGCTGATTATGTTGGCATAAAAAATTCCAAGCATTTAAATGTAATGTATATAGCTAAGAAGTATAGAAATCTAAAAAACTATTGGACCCCAGTAATATTCTTGATTCTTTTGCTTTGCTTCGGGTTTTGGTCACATTTTCATCTCCACACCCACCGTTCAGTTCATCTACTACATTCATGTTAATCTGCATTATTCTTTTTGGTCCAGGTCATTCTGGTTAGGATTGGACTGATCAGCCTATGTATTCATTAACTATTTCTCCTAGCTAACGCAGGAAAAAAATTTCTGGTATTCATATTGTTTCTACCATGACCTCATCATATTGGTTAATGGTTATAGTAATCTTTGAAATACATTTCTTAATGTTAGTGGCTTTTGAATTATATCTTAGGTTTACATATTGCTTTTTATAAATATCTGGATCACTGTTCGTTCTTAATTGTTTATTTTTTTCAGTAGACTGCTCAGAAGTTAATTAGGTCTTGGTATTGTGTCCAACAGAAAAGGCTTTTATTAGTCAAACAAAATTTCTTTGCATATTAATTATCAGTTTTAAGCTCTCTTTGTACTAATGAATACAATAATTTTATTCAAAAATTATTCTGAATATTCAATTATTTTAAGTCTAGATGTGGTTTATAAAAGTTTTTATGCTATCTGCAAGTTAACCTAATATTTTAAAGTTTGTATTACTTTAACCCAGTTGGTAACTAAAAATGCCAGTGACTCATTGAAATTCATAATATTCTTCTCTCTATTTGTAGTATCTTCAGCCAACCTTGCCACCCCTCAGGCAGTTGTCAGTGGTCAACCTAAATCTCAAACTCCAGTAACCTCTGGTTCCTTGACGGCATCAGTTCTTCCTGCACCAGCTCCAGCTCCAGTAGTTGCTTCTACCCAGGTGTCTAGTGGAAACTCGCAACCCACAATATCTTTACAGTCTTTGCCAGTGATCTTACATGTACCTGTTGCAGTATCCTCCCAGCCTCAACTCCTACAGGGGCACACAGGGACTTTGGTCACTAATCAGCAGCCTGGCAATGTTGAATTTATTTCTGTGCAAAGTCAGTCTACAATTAGTGGTCTTACCAAAAATCCAGTGCCCTTGCCATCAACAAACCCCACTAAACCAAATAACAACCCTTCTATACCCAGTCCTAGTATTCAGAGGAACTCTCCAGCCAGTGCTGCAACATTAGGAACAACTCTTGCGGTACAGGCTGTTTCAGCAGCACACCCTATTGCACAAGCCACAAGGACTTCTTTACCTGCAGTAGGTACTTCAGGACTGTATAATCCAGCCAGCAATCGAAGTTCCATACAGATGAAAATTCCACTTGCTACATTTGGTACTACTTCTGCTGCTGAGCCTAGCAGTACCTCAGTTCCATCTAGAGTTGGTAAGTTACCATGGGTTTTAGGTTAGTGATGGTAGTGAGGGAAATAGACTTTGGAAAATAAAATTTTATTTCAGTGACTAGGCTAGAGTTTTTAGCCACTTGCATAAAGAAACAGATTAAATGGAATTCCCTTAGAATCAGTTAATCTTTCACATCTATAAATGGGGGGGGGGGGGGTGACCTGTGAGTTTTATTGGGACTAAGGAGAGGCTAAAAATTGTGTACTATGAGGTTTTTTTTTTTTAAGTAATAATATACCTTCCATGCATATCAAACAAGTTATTTTAACTTTTTTCAAAAGTTATTCTGGAACAAATATCTTACATGAAGGAGAAATAATCCTTTTAGGAGAAGGAATAATCCCAAGTCCCTACCTATGTGGATTTGAGCTTTCAAATTTTGTATTCCTCATCTGCATTTCCCTTGATGTCTCCAAGAAGAAGGCTATTCTAAAACCTTAATTAGTGTTTATAGCACAGTTGAGGTGTTTGTGGGGTTTGGTAGGGGGAGGACAAGGGAAAGACACAAAGAAATGAGCTAGTATTATCAGATTGGTTTTTTTTGTAGTACAAAACCATGTTTGATATTTATACATATATATGTAAAATATTAGTTACTGAATGCTCACAGTATATTCAACTTACATCTGAAATCTTTTAAATTGACCTATATATTTCTTAGTCTCAAGAAGTCACATTTTTGCTTTAATCTTAATGTTTAAATGTTTCTGATCTCACTTCTGCTTAAACTGTTTTCAAAAGACAAAGATGTCAAGCAGCAGATTCCAGGGTTGTAAAATTTCCCAGTTATCAAATAGATTCTAAATTAAAAGATATCTTTTGAAAATGATAAAATATTGAACATTTTGTCATAATCAACTTTCTTTTAGTAACCACATCTTGAGTGTACGTATGCATATGTGACCTGACCTGTTCAGTAACTTACTCCTTGACACCTTTTAAGCATTGGTAACCATTATTTTGTAGTAATGATGAATACACAAACTGGAGTAGAGATCATGTTTCAAAATCCAAATGCTAGTTTAATCACAATTTAATTTTGTCAGCCAAGAATCATCATGAACTCAATCAGTGCACAAAGCTAGTCAAAGACTATGTGCCACTCTGTTGTGTATATATCTATGATAATTCATTGTAAAAAGTTATTAAAAATCTTACCTTTGGGTTACAAGCAAAGACATTGTTGAGCTTTTATTTTAAGCTAAAAACAAAAAGAGCTAACTTACTGTTCTATAAAGTATGTGAAGGCAAGTGTAGGAATTCTCATTTCAGGGTTCAAAAGGTTCACTTTTATGATGAAACATCCCTATCTTGTGAATCTTTTCAGTATTGCTAGCATATTTACAAATATAGTCATAAATGGGTTTGATTGTTAATGCCTGTTAATAGAATATAAGTTGTTTAAATTTGCAGTAATTGTTCTATGTAAACAGATCCATATTCCAGGGTATCTTTAATCTTGATGATACTTTATATATGTATGTGTACTTTTATATGTGTGTTATTCCAAACATAGTCATTTGTAACATTCTAAAAAGATATCTCTGAATCATCAAAGAAAGATTAAATTGTGTCCATTAGATTTTATTTTCAGGTATTTTAATGTATTTAAATTCTTTGCTATCAGTGATCTGTATATAGTGTATCTTTTAGCATTATTAAGCAGAACTCTGGACCAAACAAGATGTCCTGTTCTACAACTATGTAATGATGCAGCCAAACTTCTAGTTTGATTTCTTGACATTTTTCTTGATATCAGGATGGCAGGGTGTGATATTGGCATCCAGCATTCATTGATTGTTACTACCAAATGAAATGTATTTTAGAATTGAGAACTATTGATCTTATTTGATCTTCACAATAACCTTGTATCTAGACATTATTGTCCTTATTTTACGGGTGAGGAAATCACAATTCAGAGAAATTAAATGACATGTCCATGATCACAAATGAGAAGTTGAGCTGAGATATTTGTTGGCTACCAGTATAGTAGTCTTTCTGCTATTGCTTCATAAGTCAGACCAGGGCGTTCTGATGGAAGCTCCTTAAGTACCTGTATTCATCTGAGATTATTGAATTCATCTTTAAGAGAAGCCTCAGTTAATAAAAGCAAATGCTTATAGAATGTATTCTTTAATTGGGCTAATTTATTCTCAGTTTAGAAATATTTTGGAAATTTTTTTAAAAAGGAAAATTTCTACCCCCCTTAGGGGGTGGCTCATTTTTCCTTTTTCCAAAAGGACTGTGGAATAAAGAAAGAGAAAGATGCAGACAAAATTGGCTGTAATATTAGTTTTGCTTTCTTATGTGACTTGACCATCATAACTGTTTTCAAGGAAACTTGAGAATATATTACCCTCTTATGGTAGTTAAGTTAAAATTTGCATTAATTTTCTGGTTATTATTTTATTAATAGAGTATGGAAAATCATTCACCAAATATCTTTGATTAACCTATGCAGTTGGTGGTCATTCTTTACTATGTAATTTCACAAAAATTGCTTTTTTGAGGCGGGGAGAAGGGTGAGGCAGAGTGGTGGAGTTTTACTGATTTAGGAAACTCCTGTTGGGGAAATCTCTGTTAATACAGATCTCTAACTACTCTGCAGCTTGACTTAGAGAGTTGCCTGGCATACTTAGGAGTCATGACCCAACTGGGTTCATACAGTCTGTGATTGAGGTGGAACCTGAACCTAGGAATTATTTCAGTTACTTTCAGAAACTTAAGCTGTTGTGTATTCAATTATCTTGTTATATAGTAATTAAACTAAATTAAAGAACCAAACTCACCACTTTGAAATATTGAGAAATGCAGTTCAGTTATGAATTTTGAGAAACATTAAAGTTATTTCACATCATAAGAATGATTCATTTGATTAGCAGTTTGTCGTTATTTAAATTGACTTTGATTTTATCAGCTCCACCCCAGGGGAGTAAAATTTAATATATTTTTTTTGAGAGGAATTCTTTGTTTTCTGTAAAGTATACTAACTGTTGGAATGTTGCATACAATTCTAATTGAAAGGAAAATTAATTTTAATTTCTTAGAGAACCAGACCAACAAAACTACAGATGCTTCTGTGAATAAGAGAACAACCGAGAATACACCACAGGTAGGATTACTCTTCATCATAATTTCTTACTTAAAATCCACAGTGATACCATCTCAATTATTCTCTCATGATTTTTTTAACCAGCTAGTTTTCAAAACTGTTCATTCAAATGCTTTTCAGATATACCGTCATCAAAAAATCTCTTAAATGGTTGACAAGAAGTATATATTCTTCTATAATGGCACTGTTACTAATGTTTTCCATTATAGGTAATACTTATTTTAGTGTATTGCCTAATCGCTTCTTTGATTATACATATGAATTCTTAGAACAGTCTGATTGGGTACCTTGTTGCACTACTAAGAATTCTTTGGTAAAAGAAAAATACATGCTTTTTATCATCCTTCTATAAATAATTCTTTTCTTGATAAATTATAGCTTTTTAATCATTAGTCTTCATCAGAGCATCTGCTATAACTTAAAAGAAAAGTCATTAAGTTTGACAAAACTCATGAAACTTCTACCTTGTTCCCTAAGTAAAAACCCGATACGGGATCCCTCTCTGTCTTCCCTAGTCTTCTATTTGTAAAGTTATACAATAATAAATAACATGTGGCTAGATCACATAACATTCTGCAGTTCTCATTGAGTGTGGCTTATTATGTTTTACATACACACACATCTACTACTTGTACATCATAGGTCTTATCCATACTGAAAAACATATACAACTAAAAATATAAAAATTCTTTAGTATTCTAGGAAGGAATGACTGGCAGATGTGTTTGAAAAATTAGGACAGCAGTCTTATATATAATGACATTCAGTCTTAATTATATTCATTTTTAGGGATAAATTAGAGCATACTTTATTTTATGAGAGTTTTTTTATATACAAAATGTCATCTAGTGACATATATTGCTTTGTAGTAGAACCAAATAACCAAAGTAGTCTTATAATTAGTTTATTTCACATTTCTCTTTCTCCACTAGTTTACAAGTCAAAATTTTTCCACTATCATGTGACCTTGACTTTATAAAATTTCAACCAAAAACATGATATGCCATGACATTTTATGTATCTGTTTAAATATAAAAACCATAATTAGGAAAAAAAAAAATATATATATATATATATTTACCAATTCCATAGTCTATGTTACATGCTGTTAAAAAGGGAAGATTTGGATGGGGCCAGCAAGGGGAAAGATATCAGATTTTTCTTGAAAATTCCTGGATTATAGCTTCATGTAAAATAGATGTTTAAGTCAAAATGCAGTATAGATAAAGTATAGAATATTTTGAAGTTATTTTCTGGGATTTTAAGTAACATTTGTACAAGATTAACACATACTTAGAATTTCATGTTCAATGAACCAAATATCTTAAAAATCATTCCCCATAGCATTGTTAATGAACATGCTAAATAATATTTTCAAGACTGGAAAGGAAAAAAATTTAAAAATGTTTAAAACAGTAATAATAATGAAAAGCTGTATAGTACTTTCCATCTCTCTGATATATTAAAAGTTTTAATACATTGGTTACACATTAAATGAAAAGAAACTGTTATTAATGTTGTTGATGGTTCTTTATAAATATAAAACTTTATAGTCCATTTAACGCCACCTACTTTATTTCATATATAAGAGACTCAGAATCTCATTTTTCACTTGCTGCCTTACATCATTCAGAATTAAAAGTAATTTGCTTTGTGCTTTTTTATTTGTGTGGCATATGCAGCATCACAACTTTGATCAGTTGTTTTGAAAGCCAGATTAAATAGGAAGAAATTTCATCAAAAGGAAATGAGAGAGCAAATCAATCTTAACTTCTCTTTGGGGATGTCATCTTTCACTTGGAGAAAGAGGATGTGCCAAAAAAAATTTTAGAAAAAGAAAAGACTAGCTAGGTATATTACCTATTAAAGCAGTAGCTGATCAAAAATGGCAGATATCCTAGCTTTGAACTAGTTCCATTAACAGTATTGAATATACATTGGAAATAATGTAATAAATTTATGCATGGTGGTTAGAATCAGCACCTTAAGGTACTATACTAGGCCTGATGAAACACATAAAATTTGACAATGCAAATACTGTACTGGTTAGTACTCTGAATATATAACATATGTAGGGAAAAGATTAAATATATCCTTATCTACCCATGGCTACTGTGTATTTGAGTGAAATATTTTGTAGAATCATAGGACTCAGTTCATAGCCTTCTTGCAGTAGCCAACAAGGTTTTGTTTGATTTGCAGTTGCATTTTGCTAAATGATGGAGAAAAATTTTAAAGAACTTTGTTCTAGATTAATTTGTTGAGAGGGCAAAAAAAATAGACATAGATATACCATCATCAGAAAATCTACCAAAGGAAGAAATTCAGAAACTCCCCAGAAAATGGGCAAAATGATTAGTGTTTAATATTCTAGAGTGTCTACATTGTCCAGTTTTCTCATTATATCTTTTTTTCTCTGCATATACTTGTTCTTTCCATTTCTTTTTCTTGTTATATTGTTATAGCTAGCATTTCTAGTACAATTTTGAATAGTAATGGTGGTAATAAATATTCTTGCTTTACCATTGATGCATTGATGTTATTGGAAAGGCCTCTCTAGCTTCCCTTAACACATAATGCTGGCTCTTGGTTTTAGGATAGATATTACTTATCGTTTTAAGGAAAGTTTTCTTTACTGTGCTTTCTAGTGTTTTTAACAGTAATAGTTGTATTTTGTCAAAAGCTACAATGAAAAGAAAAGCTACAATGAACAACAGTATTCTTTAAAGAGGAAGGAAATAACATTTTGCTTTGTTACTCAACATAGATTTATTTCACAAAAAGACCAATAGTGTAACTCTTAGTTATTATATGCTAAGTATCTACAGTATCTAAATTGAGGAGAATGACCTTTCTTTGGTTTCTATGAAATTCTATAAAATTTTCTACAAAATTCTATAAAATGAAGAAAGAAAAAAGATATAAAGAAACAGAAGAAAAAGGAAGAGCCAAATCCCACTCTGATTGGTACAGGTGCTTTGACCTACTCCATTTCCTACCTCAGCACATTTGTCCCTCCTTAGGCAACCTGATGGCCTCCTGCTTGAATTGGAGAGATGCACCAGTCTTAACTTCTCTTATGTCTAAATTATAGACACATATCACCACACCTATTTTATAGCATATTTTTTCCTAGAAAATCATAAATGCAAATTGCAAGTATAGTAGAGGAGGTTATATCAGCAAAATTACATGAGAAAACAATATTTTGAAAATCCCTAGAAAACTATGATTAAGGATCGATTTATTCTTATTTATAAGCCTGTATAATATAATTTACCTTCTGGAATGTCATATTCTAAGCTCTCTACCCCTTTATTGTGACTGATGTTGTGTGATGCTCACCATGATTCCTTAGTACTTGAATTCTTTATTTTTGGTTGCTTGACGTATATAGTTTCCCTTACCAGAGAGCTCTGGATTTTGGCTACAATATTCCTGGGAGGTTTTATTTGATTGGTGGATTGGTGGATTCTTTCAATTCTACTTCGCTATCTGGTTCTAAGAGATATAGGCACTTTTAGGATTTCTCAAACATATCTGGGCTATTTTTGTTCTTGACTTTCAAATTGTCTAATGATTCTTAAATTACCTCTTTGATCTGTTTTCCAGATCAGTTTTGTTTTTCTGTGGGATGTTTCACATTTTCTTCATTTTTTTCAGTCTTTTAACTTTTTATTTCTTAGTGTCTCATGGAGTCATTAGAGTCTGTTGTAATTTTCAAGCAAGTTGTCATCTTTCTTTATTAAAAGCATACAGAAAATAAGGATTAAAATTAAATACCTAAAACATGGTATTATGTAATAACAAACTAGCACCATCATTCATAACTGATCTTGAAAATATTATATAAGCTTTCCAAAATTTAGATGTAGGCATATTAAAGCTAAACTTCAAAATTAAGATTGCATTAAGCATGTAAACATGCCTACAAGTCTGTAAATTTTATGAACTCTTGAGGTCTATAAAGAATAGTCTTAAGTTATCTATTACAAACTTTGTCTTTTATATAAGGAACATAATGGAGGGGAGGGAGTGGTGGTCTTGTCATAAGCTAGTCACTTCAGAGAGGTTTAGTGACTAATGTGGAAGGTTGATGTAAGAGCCATAAATAGAATCAAGGACCTTTTGGTTTTGAATAAGTGTATTTTTTAGGTTCTCTCTCTTTCTCTTAAATCTTTAGATTAAAAAAAAAAAAACCCAGAGCATAGCTCAGAGTTATTATTGGGAATTTTTCAGATTTGAGGGATTTTCCTCCCAGAAGGAGGTTGCTAACCAGCTAATTATTTTGCTGGTGAGGAATCAAAATTGCCTATTTATCTCTTATCACCAGCCCTCTTTTCCAGATTTCCCAAGTAGTAAGATCTCATTCTGACTCCACTAGTTGGAGATTGTTGGTAACTTAGGGCTAGGTGGAAGATAATCTTAGGGAATTATATTAAATTGCATACTGTGCAACTAATTACAAATCGTAGTTATTTAATTCACTAAAGAATATTAGAGCACCTTTACTGGGGATGTGTCCTGGCAGTACATTTAGTTATTAAGGTAAGTAATAAAATCTACATTTTAAAAAACATTCCATTCTTACTTTTCACAAAATTAGGCTAGCATTTTCCTGAAAATCATAGAAAGTTAGTGAGTATACACCTTACTGATTTAAATATGGATAAAGCTGTTATAAAACCTATAGTGATAAATGTCCACATTTGTTTCATGATGACAACTTGATAAATTGTGTAGTTCACATGGGAACCTTGCAAAATGTATTTGCTCAGAAATTCCACTTAATCACATAAAGAGTCATGTTATACTGGTTCCCTACAGAATCATTTTTTTTCGTGCTGTGATCTACTTTTTCCAGAAGACTGTCAAGTGTTTAGGAGTTTGTTTCCTATTTCTGAGATTCTTGAGAAACACACGGTTGAGGTTGCATTAAAACATTTGAAATGAAAACTCGCAACTATGGAGAGCAAAAGATAAAATGACCGAGGAAACAACAGTTCACTCTTCTGAGCATAACGATTTATTAAGCAGTATATGATACCAATTGCCCAACAAATTTGGACCAGGCCTTCCTCAGCTTTGACACTGGATCCTGAATACAGGGGGAGACAGACTTTTATACATTAAAACCACTTAGTCAACTAAGACCAATTAATTAAAAGAAAACAATTAACCAGGATGCAAAATTAGGTAATCATTTATAATTGGAGGAAAGATTAGGAATTTTGCAAGTTGAGAGGGGTGAGAAAACAGATACATTTCTCTGAAATCAGAAAAAGAGAGTTTCCACTTCCCCCAAATGTCTGTAATCAAAAGAATAAGGAAACACTAACTCATTAACCATTACAGGGCCAGTTTTTACACAAGACATATGGGTTGCTAGAGGTCTAATTGTGAGAAAACTGCTTTCATCAGTCTTTGGATTTGACTGGATTTCTGGTCAGCATAACCAAGTCCCTTAGTTAAGCAGTACGTAGAAGGGGTCCAGCTTCCCAACCATAGAGGGCTGGGTTCGAACAATGCAGTAAGATTTTCTCCCACTTCCCACAATTAAAGAAAGAAAGATTACTCACAAGACAGAAATTGGACAGAGAGGGAACTGAGCTAGCTCCAAAATTGAGTACCAAGATAGATTCAGTTGTGGTTTACTTGGTTCCCACAATAAACCACTTACTTTCCTATTATCCTCAATTCTTTCTCAGATAATATTTTCACTCCTCTAAAGTAAGAATTGATTTCTGCTATGTGTTATGTATTTGACACAGGTCTAGGAAAAATAGAATGTCTGATTTTTTTTTTTCCCTAACAGCTCTACTGAGAGACGCAATCCAAATTCATTAGCAGTTCAATAATATTTTACATTGTCTGATATTCTTTAAAATAATGAGAAAATTGAGTAAATCTAAATTTGTAAAAATGGTTATGAAAAAAGTTAAATTGGGCTAAAATTTGTAATCTGTTACAGAGTAATGATACACTATTAGTGTTATCTATCTTTAAATTATTACTTCAAATTTCCATTATGTAGCTTATAATTCATATCACATAATATTAAAAAATAAGCTCCTCTCATAGTTAATTAATATTTTAGACATTTTTAGTGAATTTTTTTTTTCTGAAAATTTTCTAAGCTTGAAAACAAAGAATCCTTTTCAGAAATTATGTCTTCAGTTAGCAAGAGATGCTATTTGTTTTGTTTGAAGTTTGATTTTTCATTATTTTCTTGGCATTCTTGTATATGGAGTTGTTAATAATTGAATTGTGCTATTGTAAGAGAGGAGGATTGCATTAAAATTATTCTTAGGAATCTTCATCCTGGTGATGGGGATTGCTATTGAATAAGTGTATTCATGTGACTCTACCCCCTTCTAACCAATATCCTTAACTTATGATTTGCAGAGCTTTTAAAATCAATCACTTTCTTAACACTAGTTCCTCTGACTTTTCCCCTGTTCCTTTACAGAAATTATCTGGCCCACCAAGGGGTGAAATTAACTCTAGGACAGGAAAATAACATTAAAGTTATAGTTATCAGTATATTAAAATGAATCAGTGATAAATTTTGAACCTGAAGAAAACTTCCTGAGTTAAATTCCATTAGAACGTAGATGGCTATAATTATCTCAGAATTGCCACAGAGTGAATTTTTGGGTGTTTTAGGGAAAACGTAAAATGTCACTAGCTTTCCTTATGAATAAGATTTTGAAGAATTGAGATTCTGTATATTGTTAATTCACTCTTCCATACAATTTTTTTTTTCCAAATAGGACATTCATAATAAGCACAATAACAATATATTTCTGTGTGGTTCATACATTTAGCCTCATTAATTTATCTTTTCTCAGATTATCAACCCATTTTTCATAAAAATTCTCTTCAGTGCCCTACCTTGCCTTAAACATCTTTTAAAGGTGTATAATTTATTTAAAAGTCTGGATACTACCTACTACTCCTTACTCCTCAGTGCCTCATCACAGTTTCCTCCAACTTCCATTTAGTAACTAATCTAGACTTTTCCAACTCCCCTCCCCCTTTTGCTTCAGCCCAGTATTCCCTTTCCCCCCTTTCCTCTTCTTTCATGTTTCCCCAGTTGCCTTTGCAAAATGCAGAAGTTTTGTCTTTCAGAGTGGAAAAGCCCCAGGCAGTGATTCAGGAGGTGTCATTGATCTCACATTGGATGATGAAGAAGTTGGTACTTCACAAGGTAAAGCAAAGAAATTGCATTTTCTAGAGAGTGTTTCACTTCAGTAATGAACTAAAATAGTCTCTTTTGGTAGATCTTGCAAATCTTTCATTTCAGAATTTTATATAATGGATGTGTTCATATTCATGTTCTTAAAACCATTTGCCCAAAAGTGTTCTGATTCTTGGCTTTTTGGCCACTTCCACTTTAGTTATAAAAATGTTATATTGCAAATGAGTTAACTTCCACGTGTGCTACCATAAAAATTGACTCTACAAATGTACATTAGCAGTTTACATTTTAAAAACTATCTTTTTATCTTTAGCTTCTCAGGATTACTAGGTCTTGTAATGTATCAGCATTTATTATTCCTCATTTTTTTTTTCTTAAAAGATTGACTTATTCGTCAGTTTAGATGTTCATTGGATACTAATTGTTCAAAAGAGAAAACTTGTTTTTGCTGATTTTTTTTTCATTTTTCAAATGCTCTATTAACTTCTGACTTACATCATTAATTTCCACCAGATTTTGAGTGACAAATTTTCTCCCCATTTTTTCCCTAACCACCAACCCAAAATAGCAATCCCACAGGATATCCCCTCCTCTAATCTGCTCTCTCCCATATCTTCTCCCATATGCCCTTAGATTTTTCCAGTAGGGCATGGTGGATCTCTATGCCCCAGTGCCTGTATATCTTATTTCCCAATTACATGTAAAATAGTATTAATAGTTGTATGTGTGTGTATGTGTGTGTATGTGTGTATATATATATAATTTTAAACATTTAATTTTAAAGCTTTGAATTCCAGATTCACTCCCTTCCTCCCTTGTCACCCACCCCTACTGGAAAGATAAGCAGTTCAGTATAGATTGTACATGTGTAGCTAATGCAAAACATTAACATAGACCGACTATATTTCCCTCCCTCCTATCACACCACCCACTTGTTCTATTCTCTACTTTGATCCCATCCCTTTTCTTTTTCCATCTGGCAAATTTGCCTTTTTAAGGCATTCCTCTCCTCATTGCCTTTTTGAGCCTCTTTTACCAATTCAGTTAGTCTGTTTTCTAAGGTGGTATTTTCCTCAGTCAGGCTGTTGACTCTCATTTCATAATTTTCTTGCATTGTTCTCATTTCTCTTCCCAATTTTTCCTCCACTTCTCTTATCTGCTTCTTAAGGTCTTCTGTGGTCTGTAAACAGCTCATATTTTCCTTTGAAGCTTTTGTTGCAGGAGTTCTGACTTCACTGTCTTCCTCTTGTTCCATGCTTTGATCCTTTTTGTCCCCAAAATAGGAGTCTAATGTTGGAATCTTGTGTTTGTTTTGCTTCCTTTGCCTGGTCATGCTGCCCCTCAGTCACTTGACACCTGCGCTTTTTCCCACAGTAGGACGCTGTCACCAGACAGGGGAACTTTTGTCCCAAACACTGGGGTTTTCTCAGCTGCCGGTGGTATTCGTTGGGTGCCCTCTCTGTGGCCTCCACATGCTCTGGCACTGGTCACACACCCCAGGACCTCCACCCTAGATTGCAATCCAGTTCCAAGCAGGTTAAAGCAAGAGCGATTACCTCACAGACTGGTTGCTTGGTCCCCCTACAGTCTGCAGGCCAGTAGGTGAAGCTGCAACATGGTATGAGCTGAGCCAAGGCGGCTCAGCGGCTTCTCACCCTGTCTTCCCACTTACTGGGTCCCAAAGGCCAGACTGCACTGACCTCTCATGTTGTCCTTCACATCTATGTGTTGATACATCTGGAAATGGCCACAGCTGCTGGAGTCCCTCCGCCCTGGGGCTAAAACCTCAGGCTCAAGCTGGCCTGGGCTCACCTCCCAGAGGGCTGTGCCAGGCTGTCCTCAACAGGAGGTTAGCTTCTCTGTGTCATTTTGTGGGTTCTGCAGCTCCACAGTTTGTTCAGAGTCCCCTTTTACATGGATTGGGGAAGGTCCAAGCTGGAGCTGCATGGAGGTCCTGCTTCTATTCCACCATCTTGACTCTGCCCCCTGATTTTTCTGAAATGCACTTGCTTCTTAAATGCAGTTTTGTTCTCTGATGAAAGAATAGAAATCCTTGTTATGATGCATGAGGCTTAAATTGTTATTTAAAAATCCATGAGGCAGAGCTTAACAAACAAAACTTAATGAATATAATAGGTAGAAAGTAAAGAATATAATGATAAAACACAGCAGAGGGTATTTTTATAGCACATCTTCCAATCTGGAAACTTCTTTTCCATTTGACAATGTGTACATATAAATATTCATCTAACAACTGTGGCAGGTGAAAGATAAAATGACTGAGGAAACAAAGGTTTACTCTTCTTAGCATAACGATTTATTAAGCAGTGCATACCAGTTGCCCAACAAATTGGGACCAGGCCTTCCTCAGCTTTGGCACTGGATCCTGAATACAGGGGAAGACAGACTTTTATATATTAAAACCTCTTAGTCACCCTGTTAATTAAAAGAAAACAATTAACCAGGGTACAAAATTAGGTAATCTGACTTTTAATTGGATGAAAAATTAAGGATTTTGCAAGTTGGGAGAGCAAACAGGTGCAATTTTCTGAAATCAGAAAAAGAGTTCCCACTCCCTCCAAATGTCTGTTATTAATCAAAGGAACAAGGAAATACTAACTCATTAACCATTACGGGGCCAGTTTTCACACAAGACGTATGGGTTGCTAGAGAGTTACTAATTGTGAGAAAACTGTTTTCATCAGTCTTTGAATTTGACTGGATTTCTGGTCAGCATAACCCTTAGTTAAGTATCCTTAAGCAGTAGATAAAAGTGTATGCCTAAAGAAAACCTGTAACTTCATACTCAAACTTTCCCAGTGTCCTCTAGTATCATTATGTAAAGATTGGACATTCAAAATTATTTACTATTCATTATTACTGCCTATACTTAGCAAACTTTCATTGCCTGTTACTCTCCTTATTCTTGAGTTACTTAATCGTTGGCTACCTACAAATAAACTTGACTTAAGCCCACCTCCCATTTGCTTTTCTTTACCTTCCTCAACCCTATCCCCAGCCATATCATCCACCTCAGATCTCTCCATCTCTTCCACTGTGCCTTCTAGAATTCCTATTTCAGAATTAATAAACTTCCTTTCATTCTGAACCTCTTTCATGTACTCACCTTCTTCTCTTATTACTCCTTTCATCTGCTTGTACTCACTGAGACTCTGCTTTCCCCATGTGACTTTGCACCCCTGGTTTTCCTCTTTTCTCTCACACTCCACCTCCCTTCAATATATTGGACTTGGAAGTTCAGAATACCCCTCCCTCCCCACTACTACTTGGAGACTCTCCTTTTGCAGACTTCTTATTCCTCTTATCCTTTTAAATTTATACTATTTAAATTTTTCACCCAATTTTGATGTGTAGCCCCTTGTCTATGATATCTGATATGTATTGTGACCCCCTTGTTGTTCTTTCTCCTTTCTCAAAGAGTTCAGTACCTTATCTTTCATTCCTTCTGAATTCTTTCCATACACTAGGGAACTTTGGCATTCCTCAGAAACCCTCTTAACTTCTCAGTTCATTAGTCCCTTCAGATCCCATGGCCTTCACTCTACCTAGGGGCAACTAAGTAGCACACTGGATAGCATACTGGGCCTGGAGTCAGGAAAAACTGAGTTCAGCTCTGACCTCAGGCAGTTACTAACTGTTGTCACGCTGGGCAAGTAACCTGTTTGCCTCAGTTTCTTCAGCTGTAAAATCGGAAAAATAATAGCATCTACCTCAGAATTGTTGTCAGAATCAAATGAGATAATATTTGTAAAGCAACTAAGCACAGTACCTGAACATGCTAGGAACTTAATAAATGTTTCCTCCCTCCCTCATTCTTTTCATTCCTTCTCAGTTACACACAGGGGTGGTAGTACTCTGAATTTATCATTCATTACCTACTAATGCTTCATTTAATTGATCAAAAATTGATATTCCACTGTCTGGCCCCAACCTACTATTATTCCAGCTTTCCTTAGGCCTTACCTCTCTTAAACCTATTTTTTCCCCTCATTGTAACCTCTTAATTCCTCCAGCTTTCTCAGGCCTTTATCTCTGCTCTGACTTTATTTTCCCCCCTTCCCAAGCTCAACTGCTCATTACTTGTCAAACTCCATCCTTGGATTACTCCTTTCTCTCTGTCTCCTGTACCAACGTGCTGTACAACAGAGCTGTAGGAATTTACAGAATTAAACTGACTGGGTAACACTGCAGATATAGGTTATCACATGTCATCAACTAGGCCTTCACTGCAGAAGTGTAGCTCTTTTCTTTTTCTTTCCCACCCTCCCCCATTGATGACAGTCTACAGAAGCTATTCTAAACTTTATAAGTTTTTTTCATCTCAGAATTCCTTAATATCATACCCTCTTCACTCCTTCTTCCTTTTCTCTACTTTCTGATAATGAGGTAGACCACATGTTCCCAAAATGGGTGATACTTCCCCCAGGGGGATGCTGGGATGCAGGGGGGCAGTAGTAGCGTCAGGTACTGTTGGGGCGGGGAGGTGCATTGAATAAAAATAAGGGGACAGTGGAAGCATAAGGAAAGATGAGAAGATAAGAAAATTTTGAAAACCTGTTCATACATGTTTCATCTGTTATGGTAACACAGCTAAAGTCATAGTGATTACGTTATTTTCCAATAAACACACAAAATGCAAACTTATAACCAATCAGTGGTCAAGTCCTCTGACAGGTCTTAACAAACAAGTGTTGGCAAGCAAGCATGTCATGCATTGTTGTGAAGCCCAGCATGCGTCAGCACGAATGTGTGTGTGTAATAACTTGGTTATAGTATGTTATTATATGGTTACATTTATGCAATATTGCGACATCAAAATTTCAGTGCAGGAGAAAACCCACAAATTTACAACAAATGATTAAATTTAAGATGTCACTTAAAAAAAAAACTTTGTTCTTTTGAAATGATGCAAATTTCAGGAAAAAACAACCCAATATGTTTAAGATTTCCAGGGGGGCACTGAGTAATTTTTTTTTAAGGGGTGGTAGGCCAAATAAATTTGGGAACTTCTGAGATAGACCTTCTTGCCTAAGCTAGCTTGTCTAGACGTACCCTTGATCTCATTGCCTCTTGTCTTCTCCAGGAGACTGCAGCCTTGGTCATCCACTATGTCTCAAATCTTTCAGCTTCTTCCCTTTCTTCACATTTCTGTTGAAGGCAGTATTTTTCCTTTAGTGTTCCTCACCCTACAAATCCATTCACTTGCCAAATCTTGCCCCCACCTCACTTCTGACCTCACCACCTCTTGTAGTAGTTGCCATAATACTTTTTTTTCTTTCTGCCTCAGCTCCCTTCCTGTTCCAGTCTGTCCGCCTCTCCACAGCTGCCCAAGTGATTTTCAAGTGCAGTTCTGCTCCCTCCTATTACTTTTAAAATCCTATATGAACTCTTCTGTTTGACCTTTCATAACCTGCCCCAACATTATCTGTATGGCTGACCTGCTTGTCCATTACTCCAGTTATCACACTCCACAGTATCTGTCCCAGTTGAATATTAGCACTTTGAGGATAGGATTTGTTTCACTTTTTGTATTTGTTTGCCCAGCGCCTAAGATTGTGCCTTGCACAAAGTAGGTACATGTTAGATACCTGCATGCTTGCTTCATAACAGTTTGATACTCTCCCTCTTATAAACTGGGGCATTAGTACAGCATTAGAATCAAACAACTGATTTCTGAAATTTTTTAGATTAACTTGACTTTCAAAGCAACATGTCCTTGTTTCAACTTCATGAAAATTTTTTTTCTTTTTTTTTTTTTGGAGTGGGAAAGGTAGGGCAATCAGGGTTAAGTGACTTGCCCAAGGTCACATGGCTAGTTTTTGTGTTAAGTGTTTGAGGCCAGATTTGGACTGAGGTCCTCCTGACTCCAGGGCCGGTGCTTTATTTACTGTGCCACCTAGCCGCCCCAACTTCATGGAAATTTCAAGAAAGTATGAGTGTTTTTGAGAGAATGCAAATTGAGTTTGTCCTGGGAATCTGTCAGCTACTATGGTTTCACCAGTCAATAGTGTTTGCATTTGTAACTTTGGGATCTGTAATAGGGAAAAAAGCCTTTATTTTAAAACAACAACAAACACTTGATTAAATTTTATGCACTTGGAAAGAGCAGATAATTTTGGAAATCCCTTCATTTCAAATCATACCACATAGCTGGCACCATATTTAGTTATAAGCTTGTGTGCCCTTCTTTCTGGGGCAGACAGATGATGACATGGATGGTGTACTGGAAGAGTTGGCTACCTACCTCATTACAGGTATGTACCTTTAGAAGATGATTGATAAAGAAAATTAGAACCAGTGCCAATTAGTGGTAAGCCTATGATGAGAACATTGCAGGGGTTGCAGCATTCAGTTCTGTTTAATTCAATACATTTATCAGCTGTCAGGCATGTAGTATGCAGGGATAGAAACAAAAACAACTCCTGCCCTCAAAGAGCTTAATTATTCTACTAGAGAATATAAAGTGTACACAGATAAATAAGAGAAAAGCACTACCAATTGAGAGCAAATGGGAATAGTAAAAGCTTTATGTAGGAGGTGGCACTTGAACTTGATCCTTGAAGGACAGTTAAGTTTTATGAGAGATAAGGTGGAAGCATTGCATTCTAGGTATATGGCATAATGTGCAAAGATATGGAGGTAGGAGGTGAAATGTTGAGTTTGGGAAATATCTAATAGACCAGACTAGCAGAGCATTTGAAGGGAGGAGTGAAATAATGTGTCTGGAAATATAAACTGGAGCCAGATTGTGGAGAGTGTTCAAAGTGTAGGCTGAAGAGTTTGTGTGTAGAGAAAATATGGAGCCACTGATGATCTTGAGTAGGAAACTGAGGTTATCAAACCTATGCCTTCACGTGATCCTTTTAGCAGCTAGTTAGAGAATATGTTGGAAAATGGAGAGATTGTTAGGAGGGACAGAAAGTTTTCACAGTAGTCTAGGTAAGCGATTATAAGGGGCCAGATAGAATATGTAGGAGTGAGAGATGTATAGATAGAATTGGTAACATTTAGCATCTGCTTTTGAAATCCAGGCCCCTTGAGGAAGCTGTTAGCAACTGGAAATATTCATATTGTTTGTTTTTATATTTAATTCAAAGTGAAGTTGTTGTAATCATCAAAATAGTTTTGATTCTTGGCTTTAGTCTAAAGAGATAGAATTCACTCTTAAACCTAAATAGAATTGTAGCTTTTATTGTTTTAACGACATCGCAGCCTAGTTTTCAGTTAAGTAAAGTGGAAGTGGTAACATAGTTAATACTTTCCTACTTGTGATTTAAAAGTAATTGTTGGGAAATTAATTATTATATTCTCATTACCTGAAAAAGAAATTACTTACCTTTGACCCTGCCTTCTGGTTTTCTGACACTGAATAATCTTTCATTAACAGATCCAAAAAAACTAAATCATACACCTGTATCGGCGATGAGTCAATCTGCTCAGCCTCTTCCTCGTCCATTACAACCCTTGCAGCCAGCCCCTTTACAGCAGGCTGGGGTGCCAACAAGTGGACCATCCCAAACGACCATACACCTCCTACCTACAGGTATCATGTGCTTAGTAACTTTACTAAATTTTAATTGGATGAAATAAAATCTTGGGGGGGGGTATTTGAAATCATCTTGGAGAGGTATGTGATCTATGGGGAATAAACAAAAAAGCTGAAAACAATGAGGTACTCAGTATTGCATTTGATTAATATCTATCTTTTGGGAAGTAATAGAGCTTTTATTCATCATAAATGTACAACTCTTCATGAACCAAGCACCTCATTCTCATAGCTAGAGGTAAAGGTAGCTAACAGAATTGTATGCATGGCCCCCCAAGTCTGTACATTTTAAAATTTATATGAATATGCAATCTACTATCCATATGTTGAACTGTTCTTGATGCTTTATCTTCCCCAGAGGAGGTATTCACTAATGCCAAACATACTCCATCTCAAGAAACCTTTAACTTAACTCAAGATTTTGAGATCTTTACCTACCTACTCAGAACTGAATGAAAGCCAGACAAGAAGGGAACTTTTCCTTTGTGATCCTGCTACTACAGATTGTGTGCTGACATGAGGGATTTTTTTTTTTTTGAGTTTTTATTACCTTTAATATTTTTTGTTTTTCATTACTTTCGTCTCCAAATATATCTCCCCTAACCTCCCCTTAACACCAGAAGTAAAGAAAAAGCATAAAAAGAGGAATGAAAAATCACTTAAGTAAAGCTAAACAAAATATCAAATAAATCTTGTCTATTGAGTATTTGGTACCCATAGTTATTACCTCAGCTCTGCAAATAAGGAGTGGAGGTTCATTTTCTATAGGTTTACTTTCATTTGTAGTCATCAGCACCAAAACATAGAATATAACTTTTTTTTTTTTTTTTTTTTTTTTTGCTTTTTGGAGGGCAATTGGGATTAAGTGACTTGCCCCAGGTCGCGTGGCTAGTTTTTGTATTAAGTGTCTGAGGCCGGATTTGAACTCAGGTCCTCCTGACTCCAGGGCCTATTCATTCTATTCATTGCAACACCTAGCCGCCTGAGAATGTAACTTTTAAAACGGTTTCTTCTGTTACATATTTGATTACAAATGAAATGACTTCCACCACTATTCCAATATAATCCCTCCAATAGTCACTTACTAGACCATAACATTAACTTGTAAAAATGTGAATGTGATAATATATACTAAATTACTTACTGAAAAATCAGTCAGCTGTTAGCTATTCCTTACAATTCTATATTGTCAAGTTTTTGTGAAATAAGTTGTATTTAATGGCTGTATTTACTTTTGTCAGGCAAGAGAATGATCTCTTAAATTCACTTGTAGTTCAGTGTTTTTGTTTTGCATTTAAGTACTACAATATGTTTAAGTGGTATAATAATTATTCAACCATGACTGAGGACAAGAACCTTGTGCTTGTTACCTTTATATCTCTTCTTTTGCCATCACAGTGCTTTACAAAAACAGTAGGTGCCTGCCCATGTAAGTGCTTTAATAGAGAGTTGAATGAATGATTATTTATCTTCACGTAACAGGTTCTGCTGAAATAGTGAAAATTTTGGGGTTTCTTGCTAACAGCTATTGGCCACTTTCTTTTTCAGTATCTGTCAGTTTTTATTGAATTTAAGCTTTGGGGGCTTTTAAAATTCCTCTTTTTCTATTGGAGTGACTTGTAATCAGGGAACAACACAGTGAAGAGGTGGAAGAAAGAGGGATGATATTAGTGAGAATAAAAGATTCAGTGGAGCTGTCATTGAAAGAGTGAAATGGAGAAGGAGAGAGGTTAAAGAAGAGAGAGAAGGGTGTAGTTGCTAAGTGTCTTGCGCTTTGGGTTGAAAATCTACTTGTTCAAAATAAAAGGTAAACTAAGGTAACAAAGAGAAAGGAATTCAACCTATCATTTTATAAACTTTGTTAGTGGAGGAATCAAGACTTCTAGTTATTGAGTCTTTGATGAAGCGCTCATAGCGTAAATCTTAACAAGGTAGGAAACAAGCCTTCGTGGACACCCCCCCTCCCCCCAGTAATAGAATTATTGGTGCAGGTATTGAATGGGGGTTGCTGTTCTTTTATTTTTTTTCCAAATATTGAAGCTATTTCCCTTCTCCCTTTACATTATCCTGTGTTTTTCCTTTTTCTGAAATCGAAAATAGTGAAAATTGAATTTCTCTGTGACCTTAATATGTGACCCAGCAGCATAAGATATGATATAAAGGTATTTTATGAATTTTGGTTAGCTTGGACATTCTTGCATTTATGTGCCTTGTTTAATATTTGACATTTATCATATTTATCTATGCTCTCATTTTAATGCTGTTAAGAATGTTGACAACATAAAAAAGCTGTCTTCATTTAATAGTAAAACCTTTTTTTGTTTTTTGTATGCTTGTTAATGTCTTTTTTTCCATTTCCCATCAGCTCCAACCACCGTGAATGTAACACACCGGCCAGTGACTCAGGCTACTACAAGACTTCCTGTTCCAAGAGTTCCTACTAATCACCAAGTGGTTTATACCACTCTTCCTGCACCACCAGCCCAAGCTCCAGTAAGAGGAGCAGTTTTGCAGAACACTGCTGTACCTATACGACAGGTCAATCCTCCAAATGGTAAGGAGCACCATTTAAAATGGTTACAGATACTTAACCAATATCTAGGAAGAAATACCATGTTTAGAAACAAAACAGCAAAATTACCTTCAGTTTTATTTTTAAAGACCAATAAAATTACATTTTCATTTCAACAGGGAACTAAACTACAGGAAATTTGGTCTTTTACATTATTTGCATGTTTGTTTTTCAGTCACTTTTGGGTTAACTGATTTGTTAATTCAACCCCAAAACTAACATTTAAGTGTCCATTATTTATCCTAAAAATATACTTGTTCATACTTGGCTCTGCTGTCAAGAGATCATTCTTGCTAAAAGTAAGTATCTTTTCTTTCTCCACATTCAGAAAAGAAGTTGTACAGTTGTAGTGGGTAGGGGGCAGTCTCTGATAAAATGTAGGATGTTCTCCAGTCTCAGGAGAGGAATAGTAAATGAGAAGGAAGGAGATATAGAAAAAGACTTAAGTAGCCATATTACATTTTAAGACTTAATTGACTCCCAGGGTGGGAAAAAAAAAGAAGAAGCAGTTATCTCAGGTTCTCTGAGCAAAGGTTTGGGATTGTTTCACGAGGTTAAGCTTTTTCTAACTAAATATTAAAGAAATTCTCCTTACACTTTTCATGTCTTCCTCCCCTTTTCTCCATATTTTTGTTTTGCATTGGATAGGAAATGAAGGGTCATGTATTTCTAATTCTCTGGTGAGACATTGTTTTAGGAACAAAGAATCATAGAACCTCAGACTGGAAGGGACTTCATAGACCATCTACTCATACCTGTACAAGAATCTATCCCTGCTATAATGTTCCTGGCTGCATTTGTTTAAAAGACTTCCTAATACAGTCTACTCTATTTTTTAGCTCACTCTGATAGTCAGTTTTTTTCTTATATCAAGACTAATATGCCCCTCTGCAACTTCTGCTGCTCATTACTTCTACTTCCATTTTGTGGTCGTCTGGTGAACAAATCTAATCCATTTTTCCTGTGACAGTACTTCAGATATTTGAAGATAAGTCTTCTGTTCTCCTATCCACATGTGGCTTTGAATTTTCACCATCCAGGTTTCCTTCCTCTGGATGCTCTATACATTTATAGCTAATGTTCTTTCTCAAGTAGGATACACACAACCAAACAAACTACTTAAAGTAAGCCCAGACTAGAGCACAACAGTATACTCACCTGCCTAGTCTTGGTTACTTTTACTCTCTAAATGGAGTCCAAGATTACATTACTTTAGCTTCAATATCACACTATTCACTTACTGAGATTGCGGGTCCAATTAAACTCTTAAGCACAAACTTTTCTAAGTATACCTTCCCCATCATGTATTTGTAAAGTTAGCTTTTAAAATTCAAGCTTAAGAGTTTACATTTATCCTTTGAAGTTTCATTTAATTTGTTCTTACATCCTTTGGGGTCTTTACTTTGTTAAAATGTATTTATAAATTCCTTACAACTTTATGCCATCTGAAAATTTGAGAAGCATGCCACAGATCCTTTTATCCAGGTGCAGTGTTTTACAACTGGTTTAAAAAAAATCAACTTACAAGATGGGAAGCTAGGTAGCAAACCACCCAAAAAGATTTGAACTCTTAATGGACTCAGTATTCAGTCACATACTCAGTATGACTCAGCTGTGTGATATGACAGCTAGGAAAGCTTCTATGCTCTTTGACCACATCAAGAGAAGTATATTTGCCCAGGACTAGGGAGATGATAGTCCTGCCCTGGTCACACCACACCTAGAGCAGGACTTCTTAACCATTTTTGTGTAATAGACCCCTTTGGCAGTATAGTGAATTTCACAGATCTCAGGTTAAAATTTCTCACCAGGAGTGTTATATCAGATCTAGGGACTTGTTCAGTTGTTCAGTCATGTCTGATTCTTCATGATCCCATGGACTATAGCATGCTACCTTGTTTCCCCGATAATAAGACACTGTCTTATTAAATTTTTTTTGGACAGAAAAACACCAGAGGGCTTATTTTCAGGGGAGGGCTTATTTTAATGAACATTGACAGCAATTTTAATAAACAGGTAAATGTGAACAAAAAAATGTACCTTTATTCAATAAGCAAATCACTGGGGAAGAACAGGATGAC
>NW_027186350.1:6915779-6935186 GCF_028583685.1 Petaurus breviceps papuanus
GGGGGGGGGGGGGGGGGGGGGGGGGGGGGGGGGGGGGGGGGGGACGGTGCATACAGAGGGTACCGTAATGTAGCGTGTAGCGGTACCTTCACTACAGTAGCAATCTCAATAGGGCTTATTTTCGGGATAGGTCTTATTATCAGGGAAACACGGTAGGTCCTTCTGTCCTCCACTATCTCTTGGTGTCTGACCCAAGTTCATGTTTGTGGTTTCCATGAAACTATTCATCCCATTCTCTGCAGTTACTGTTTTTCTTTTGCCTTCAGTCTTCCCTTGGCTCTTTTCCAGTGAGTCTTGTCTTCTCATTGTGAGGCCAAAGTATTTTTAAGTTCAGCTTCACTATTTGACTTTCCAGTGAATAACCTGAATTAATTTCTTTTAAATATTGACTGATTTGATTTCCTTGCTGTCAAAGGAACTCTCAAAAGTTTTCTCCAGCAATTACAATTTGAAAGCATCAATCCTGTAGCATTCAGCTTTCTTTATAGTCCAACTCTCATAGCCATACATTACTACTGGAAAAACCATAACTTTGACTAGTATGGCCCTTTGTCAGCAAAAGTGATGTCTCTGTTTTTTAGTATGCTGTCTAGATTTGTTTTCCTTCCTAGGAGCAAGTGTCTTTTAATTTCATGGCTGCAGTAAGTCTTCAGTGATCTTTGAGTCCAGAAATCTAAAATCTAACACAGCTGTCATTTTTCTCCCTCCATTTCCCAGAAAGTGATGGGACCAGTTGCCAAGATCTTAGTTTTTTGGTTTTTTAAGCTTCAAGACAGCTTTTATACTCTCCTCTTTCACCCTCATCAAGAGGCTCTTAACTGTTCTTCGCTTTTTCTGCCATCAGAGTGGTATCATCTACATATCTGAGATTGATGATATTTATCTAGGGAACCTTAATTCCAGTTTTTGATTCATCCAGCCTGGCATTTGCATGGATGTACCCTTTATATAAGTTATGAGGTGACAATATACACTCCTTTTCCAATCTTAAACCAGTCGTTTCATGTTTAGTTCTTACTGTTGCTTCTTGGCCTGCATATAGGTTCCTCAGGAGACAAATAGGATGATCTGGGAACTGCATTTGGTCGATTCACCTTTCTAGGCTTTTCCTTGATCTATAAAATGAGTGAGTTGGAATTGGTGGTCTCTAAGGCTCCTTCTGGCTCTAAATCTTTTCGCTCTTAAGTATTTGAAAAACTTCCACATGGAAGAGGAATTGGATTTGTTCTTGACCCCAGAGGGCAAAACTAACTAGAGATGGCTGGAAATTGTAAAAAGACAGGTTTAAGCTTGATGTGAGAAAAACTTATTAGTAGAGCTATCCAGAAGTGAAATGGACTATTTATAAGGTCTGCTTATGACCACTAGGCAGATATGATGTAGAAAGACTCTTTTTCAAGTATAGATTTAATTACAGGGACTCTGAAGTTCCTTTTAACTCCCAAGATTCTGCAAATATGTAAGGAATCAAAGCATTCTCCGCTTTATTCTTTTCTCTGACTTTTAAAAAATATTTGATGAGGGGCAGCTAGGTGGCTCAGTGAGTAAAAGAGCCCGCCCCGGAGTCAGGAGGACCCAAGTTCCATTCTGGCCTCAGCCGTATAATCTTGGGCAAGTTACTTAATCCCAATTGCCCTCCAAAAGGCAAAAAAAAAAAAGGGGGGGGGAGCGGTGGCACAGCAGCCAGGTGGTGCAGTGAGTAAGAGCGCCGGCCCCTGCGTCGGGAGACCCAGGATCAGTTCTGGCCTCAGATACTTGGCATCCACACAAAATAACTGGCCATGTAACCTTGAGCAAATTACTTAACCCCAATTGCTTAAAATATATATATATTTGATGAATTAAAATTTAGTATGATTCACTGGCTTCACATTTGTTAAATTCTTTAATCAAAATTCCACTGAAATTAGAATAGATGGGTGATTTATACACTTTTTCTTTCTTTTGGTAGGGGTCACAGTTCGAGTGCCTCAAGCAGCTACATACGTTGTAAATAATGGACTAACCCTTGGATCAACAGGGCCCCAGCTAACAGTGCACCACCGACCCCCACAGGTGCATCCTGTAAGTACTTTCTTGGCATTCTTAGACTGTTAACTATACAGATGATAAGTTTAACTGTACAAAGCATTTGATTCTTAGACATTGTTATATTGAAGCTTATGTGAAGAGAGAAGCATACTATGCCTAAAATCTAGTTGTAACTTATTGGAACTTTTTTTTCCTAATGGGTATTGAACTATGTAGATCATAGAGGCTAATTTTGATAATCTGGCCTTACTGTCTAAGGAGAAAATTCAATCAGTGTTGAAAATTAAATACTTTTGAGTGACACAAAGAAGCTTAAGATTCTGTAGGATGCCATTCTCATCTTCTACCCACAAACCCTAAGAACTGAATTATGCCTTGATAGTTTTTTTAATGCCACCAAATTGAATTTGGTTCTTCATTGATTACTTTAGGATGTAGAAAGCCATTTATTCTTTTACATTTGTCCCATTATTTGGAAATAGCATGACTCTTTAGTTTGTGATAGTTTGTATTTAAAGAATTTACTATTATATACTATTTAGAGAATTTACTACTAATACTACATACTGGGTAGCTAGGGGGAAGAACTGAATAGCCACATTGATACAGTAAAGAAGAGTTTATTAGGAGTTATTAAATGGGGGGGAGGGGCTAGGTGGTACAGTGAATAGAGCACCAGTCTGGGAGTCAGGAGGACCTGAGTTCAAAACCGGCCTCAGACACTTGACACGTAACTAGCCGTGTGACCCTGGGCAAGTCACTTAACCCCAATTGCCCAGCCTTCCCACCTCTGAAAAGCAAAAAAATTAAAAGGGAGTTATTAAGTGCCTGCTATATTCCAGGCATTATGCCAGGCACTAGGGACATAAATACAAATAATAAAATTATCTGTTCACAATGAACTTACATTCTAATATGAGAGAAAAGTATACCTATGTTAAGTGTATGCAGAGGAAATATAAAGAGAATAAATACAAGAGAGTTTGGGAGAGAGGACACTAACCTAGCAGAAGGGAGGGTCAAGAAAGGCTTCATGTAGAAGTTGGTGCTTGAACTGTGTCTTAAATGAAGAGGAAGAACTAGAGTTTATAGAGTAGGGGGCGAGCAACTTGTTCAGATTCTGGGCTTAAGGAAAATCACATTGGTAGTTGTATGGAAAATTAACCAGAGTTGGAGAGAGATGTAAGAAGGGCAGTTCAATTAAGAGGTTCTTGCAATAAGCTAGACTAGGTAATGAGGGCTTGGATTAATGTATTTCAGCTGTGAGAGACATTTTGACAATTGAGTGGATATGTGGGGTGAGGGAGAGTGAGGAATTAAGATGGCATCTAGGTTAATACCTTGGGGACTGGAAGAGTGATGGTGCCTTTAACAGGAAATAGGGAAGTTTAGGAGAGTAGAGCATTTGGAAGGAAAGATCTGTGAGTCGTTGCTTGATGATCATAAACCCAGTGGAGCTGATGAGTAACTATGTATATATAGGATAAATTAAAGCTAATCAACAAAGGGAAGGCACTAGCATTAAGTGGGATCAGGAAAAGCTTCTTACAGAAGAGATTTTAGGTGGAACTTGATGAATTCCAGGCATGGGAGATAATCAGGGAAGATGCCCAGTCAGGATAGGGAGTGCCTTGGGCATAGACTTCATGGAGCAGTAAGGTTTAGAAAGATTGAAAAGGGAACAAGGGGCAAGATTATGAAGGCCTTTAAAAACCAGAGCATTTTATATTTGATCCTGGAAAGCCACTGGAGTTTATGGGGGTGAGGGACAGGGGAAGGAGTAGTAACATTGATCAAACCAGTACTTTTTAGGAAGATCACTTTGACAGCTGAGTGGATTGTAGTGGGGAGAGACTTGAGGCAGGCAGGCCCAGCAGTTGACTGTTGCAGTAATCTAGGCATGAGGTGATGAGAGCCAGCACCAGGGTAGTAGCAGTGTCACAAGGGAGAAGGAGTTGTTTATGAGAGATCATAGAAGGACAGAATTGATAAGACTTGATAACTGATAGTGAAGAGGTTTTTTTTTAGGGGTGGGGGAGACTTGGGCATGTTTGAACTCAATAGATAAGGAACCAGTACATAGGGAACAGTTGGAGATTCCAAAGAGAGAAGATATGGGGATTGAGGTTACAACCTGCAGGAGAAAACAAGAAGTTTTCTCCTGGATCAAGTTCGTTTATAGAGGAATTGACCTTGGCAGGAAGGGCTGCCTCATTTGCCTGAGACTGCAGTAAAAGAGGAAAGAATGAGGGATGATTTCAAAGGGTTTGGGGATAAGAGAAAGAGAAGAGGGGAGTTCACAAAGACTAGTCTCAATATGCTCAGTAAATAGGTGTGATCCTCAGTTAAGAGACAGGAGGGAACAGGAATGTGTAGGAAGCTGGAGGAGAGAAGAGATGATTTGAAAAATACTTTTCCTGCTGCAATGAAGACCCTGCTGAAGTTGGTAACATGACTTTATAATTATCCAGTTAATACAATTGTGTACCCTCTTCCATCTCTCTTTTGTAGAGTTTTTGAATCTAAGAATGATTCCTGATCCTGCATATGCACCTCTGACAGAAATTATGTTTGATTCCCCTTAATTCCTTCTTCATTCCTATATGGCACAGTGGTATGAAATCTATGATCTGTGGAGCTCTACTCTAGATTCAACGGTCCTAAATTCATATCCCACCTCTAACTTCTCATTCTGCAGATCAAAAAATTACAGCTTAGGGAGATGAGTGAATTGTTCAGCGTCACTTGTAAGTATTAGAGGTGGAATTTGAACCAAGGATCTTTGAATCTAGAGTAGGGCTCCACAGATAATTTCAAATCATCTGTGAATTTAGATGGAAAAAAAATCTTTATTTTATCACAGTTGTTTTCCTTTATTATGATTCCTGTGTATTTTTATGCATTTGAAAAGATTATTTTGATAAGGGATTCATAAGTTGCACTTGGACTTCCCAGAGTGGTTCATGTTGCAAAAACAGATTATCCCTTGATGTAGACATCTTTCGCTACCTATAGGAAATAATTTTTCAGAAAAAAGGAATGAGACCTGACAAAGATTTGTTGAGACTCCACAGAAACCTCAATGGCTCAGTCCCTAACTATTTAACGCATTATGTTAGCAATAAGAAATGGGAAATGGACATCAATACTGATGACAATAGTTTTACACAATAACTTAGCTGTTACTTTGCTCCAATAGGAATGCCAAAAGCACCCTAGTCAGCAAACATTTGACTTATTTTTACAGGAAGAGAGGTTGTGGTCAAAAGCAATATAATCAGAAACATTGGAATGGGTAAAACCAGTTTTTAAAAACTTGACAAGAGACTCAACTAAACAAAGTCATCCCAAAAAGCATTGGAGGATGAAAATGGAAGGCCCGTGATAGAAGAAAAATGGGAGAAGTTCTATAGAGATTTACCATTAACAACCTTTTTTCACCATGAAAGGTAATAGGACTATTACACTGGGATCTTAACAGTCCTGGATATGTGAGAAGAGGCAAAAATGACACGGAAAAGAATATAGATAGGAAAAGCACCCCACTGTGCTTATCATTTGTTGATTAAGCATTGTATTCATTAGAGCAAAATGCTTCTTCAGAGATTATTTTCTAATAAGATGCCTCTCATCCACACATCAAAACAATCAAATATTCCTAAAAATCATGATAGAACCATATTCAAGAACTATGATTATAAAGATTATACAAGGTATAAAACAGGAAGATATATGCCTACCGAAGGAGTTCACTGTTGAGTACAAAGTTCACTGTTCAGTACAAAGTCCAAGTTGAAGAGAGTTTCTCTGTGTTTGTTAAGATCTTCTAGTTGCTGTGGTTTTGAATGACAATGTGCTGGTTTTATCAAGTCCCTGAATGTTACAGAGACCCATAGAAGAAATATGTAAGCACTCAAGTGATCAGAGTCTGACCATCCATACAGGAAAGACTTAAGTGATAAAAAAAATTTCTGTTTCTCAGTTGTGATATGCATTTGGAAGGAAAACAATTGGTTTTCTATTAGTATGTATGTCTGAGATAGACATAACAGATGGACAATGAATTGGACCAGGAGTTGACCAGGAAGAAAAGAACAGATGGATTGCCTTTGGCAAATTGCAACAGTTCTAAAACTTGTCAGGGAAATAGAAGTCCTGCTTTTTTAATAATAACATTCTAACATTGAGTAGGGCTATAGACGATAACTGATGAGAAACCTCAAAGAAGAACAGGAAGAAAAGTTATTATTGAAGAAATGTATAATAGGAAGGAAGACGAGATAGGTTATGTTATAGGCAAGGTGAGGGATAGTGATGGACAGAGTGCTCATCAGGAAAAAGCAAGAAAGACCACAAGCATGTTGGATGAACCTTTTGTTTTAGATTTATGGAAAGATATGGACAAGAATTTCACAGGAAAGCCAGGCTTGCATTGTGATCTACATTGTTTGAGAAAATTCCCAAATTGATGGGATCAGAAGTCCAGTAGAAAACTAAAGACATAAAATCTCCAATTTTAAAAAACATATCATACTGTTAGCGATATTAAATATCAATATAATCAAATTCATAAATTGTCTTAACTTTTGAACCACTTCTGTGAGGTTGCTATCAATTTTCTCATTTATTTTTATTCTTTATCTTTTGTGTAATAATTATGTACTCAGTTCTTTTGGTTAGTCTTTTCCTATTTCCCTTTCTACTTCATACTTGTTAATTGTCATAGTATTCCATATCCATTCATTATTTATTTATTTGTTTGTTTATTTTTTTAAAGCAATTGGGGTTAAGTAACTTGCTCAAGGTTACACGGCCAGTTATTTCTGGGTGTGGTGCTAAGTATCTGAGCCCAGATTTGATCCCAGGTCATCCCGACTCTGGGGCCGGTGCTCTTACTCACTGTGCCACCTGGCCACCCCTATCCATTTTTAAAACAATGAAATATTGCCTCGGTGTTTTCTAAGAATTTCCAGCAGCGTATCTCTCAGTTTCCTACAACAATGAACCAATTAGTAGTTTATCTATAAAGTAGTTGAGACAATTAGACATTCCTACTGGTGGCAGCAGTAATATTGGGCGTAACATTTTGTGGACTAGGCCCCCAAATTTTAGAACCTTAGAGGTACTCCTAAAAATTCAGTGACAAAAACTGTTCACCATGAAAGAAGGCCACCAGTATTCTGAGAGATGAAATGGCTGAGTCTTGAAAAATAACATTAATAAATTTAAATAATTCAGGAGACAATAGAAAAATACATTAGGAATAAGTAGACTGTAAGTTATCAACGATGATGTTTATAGCAAGTGGAGAAAAAGACCAATCAAGTATATTTATGACTTGAAAAAGATATTATCTGTTCTTTAAATTAGAATGATAGAGAAAAAAGATAGAATGGTAATACTGGTATCCTTGACATACAAAACGGAGAAAAGCATCTAGCTTATTGGGTAAACAGGGAATCAATATCATGAAGGATTATAAGGATCAAGGAGAGGGATTGAGATCTGTTGGAGGGAGACTGATGTTTTAAATAATTCAAAATATCAGAATAAGGTATACTTGTATTGAAGTGTGTAACATAATTAGTTTACTCATTTGTAAAATGAGTAGGTTTCAGGGCAGCTAGGTGGCTCAATGAATAGGGCACCGGCCCTGGAGTCAGGAGGACCTGAGTTCAAATCTGGTCTCAGACACTTAACACTTACTAGCCGTGTGACCTTGGGCAAGTCACTTAACCCTAATTGCCCTGCCTTCCCCCCTCCAAAAAGAAAAAAAATGGCATCTTGAAGCCCAATGATGTTGTGACTTGCCTGAGATAGCTACTATGTCAGAGGCAGTATTTTAGCCCAGGTCTTCTGACTCTATAGTGAATGTTCTTTCTGCTGTAATAATGCTGCTTCTAAGGTAAGACCAGAGAGAACATGTTAGACTGGTAATCTCAAAGCTCCATTCCAGCTCTGAAAATATGAACCTGAGCCCTTTCTTTGGTTATTGCAACTCTAATCTTGTCTCCTACTTCCTTTTGTATTTTAGGAGCCATCTCGCCCTGTGCACCCAGCACCCCTACCAGAAGCCCCTCAACCACAACGTCTGCCCCCAGAAGCTGCCAGTACCTCCCTTCCTCAGAAGCCACACTTGAAATTAGCTCGGGTACAAAGCCAGAATGGCATTGTGCTCTCATGGAGTGTCCTGGAAGTGGACCGTAGCTGTGCCAGCGTAGATAGCTACCACCTCTATGCTTACCATGAGGATCCCAGTGCCACAATGCCATCACAGTGGAAGAAAATTGGGGAGGTAAAAGCACTTCCTCTGCCTATGGCATGTACTCTTACTCAATTTGTATCTGGCAGCAAATACTACTTTGCTGTCCGAGCCAAGGACATTTATGGACGTTTTGGACCTTTCTGTGATCCCCAGTCAACGGATGTGATCTCTTCCCAGAGCAGTTAAACACTCGGAGCCTTTACATCTGTCTCTCTTTTAAGAGTTACATTTTTTTTTTGGTCCTGTTTTTAATCTTGTGCATGATATTCACTGTAAAATCCACATTCTGCAAGATTTCTTGGACAGATGTGTGTAATACACTACATACATTTATATCCAGAAGTAAAATAAACTCTCAGCCCACAAAGCAAGAACTATTTTCCCGGACATTTCAAGCTTCAGGATTTTGAAATATAATTGTGCACCTTCCTTTTAGCGTTGAGATTTGGGGGACATTTTGTGTTTGTGAGTGTGAGAGAATGTGTGTGTGTGTTTCTTGTTTGTTTGATTCATTGCAGCAGTTTCTCCTCTATATCCTCACGTTTACCTCTGTTCCAGTATAGAGTGTAAAGATCAAGGAGAAAAAGTGGCATGAACAGTTAGGATTTTGCTTCTTAGTTAGGGTGGGTTCATACTTTGCACTACACAACTGAAGCTAAATATAACCCAAAGAAACAACCCAACAAAAGCACATGTGGACTCATTTTCCAGTAGGCTGATTCAAACTGAGATTTCTTCTTATTTTTCCTCACTTGGGTTCCTTTCCTAGTTTAAGGTTTGACTGGGGGAAAAAAAAAGAACATTTTTCTTCTGAACTTCTCACTCTGCACTAAGGATATGTTCTCAAAATGCAAACATTAATGAAGGAAGAGGACATTATTTCTGGTCAGTTTTAGTGAAAGAACATAGTAAAGATAAAAAGACTCTCCTGCTTAAATATGAGAACATATTCTCTAGGCCATTTAATATCTGCTTAACTAACAATTGCCCTCTCCCCCTTCCCATCTTTTCTACTCATTCTTTTAAATTTATTTTGTGCCTTAAAAATTAACTATAAAAAACAAACATGGCCATATCTCCATTATTGCGGTTTACTTTTTTCCCTTTAAAATTTTCATTTTATATCTTCATTTTCCCCCTAACTTCAAAACATAATTTTTTATTCTATAAGAAGGGTTTGGAGTTAGGGGAAACAAAACTTTAGGCTTTTTTATGATTCTTGCCCCATGGTATCATTAGGTCTACTCAAAATTCATGAATAAGCTATCTGTCTTCCCTCTCCCTCATGTAATATATCCAAAATTTTGGTTGTTATTACCAATTTAGCTGACTGCATGCAGTGTTGTGGACTGAAATTTTATCAGGTTTTATTTTAAAAGCATCATCCTTCAGACATCTTTTGGCATCAACATTGCCTACTTGCAGCAATGGTTAACAAGGCTCTTAGTTTTAGAGTACCAAAATCATTTCCAATAACTGAGACCCAAGGCAAAGTTAGCATTATAAACTTGTTAAACTTACTGTCTCAGTGGTTTGGAGCAACCCGTGTGCTATTTTAAAATAAGCCAAGTGGAGAATGGTTCATATCTTTTCTCACATCATTCTTATTGACCTGTTCTGAGCATTCATACAAATAGAGACTTTTTTATCTTTTGATGGTGCCAAGGTAACAGACCTGCCCTCATAAAATTTTACCTACACTTTGGTCAGAAAGGAAGGTGGATCTTTCTGTGTTTTATTTAGCATACTTTTATTTAAACTCCCAGGAATCATAATTTAGCTCCAAGGGATTCAGCCTTAGATCATGATTTTTTTTAAAAATGTTAATCATATTGGTTTTCAACAGGTATTGGGAATAGATATATTGGTGGGGATGGGAGGGTTGGAATAAGTTGGAAGAGGTAGGAGAGGGTTACAAAAGACTTACAAAGTCTGTGAAATAACTTTGTAAATTTGCTATATTGGTGGCTTTATTCCTGCCATCTCATTTTCAAAAATCTAATTCTGAGATTTATAATTTTTCTTAAAGCATAGGAGGGAGCTAACTTGGCTCTCCTCCTGTCTTTTTTTTTTTCTTTTTTAAAATATCTTTGATGGTTTGTAGTTGGGCCTGTAAGGAAATCTTTTGAGAGAGTTCACACTTCAGATTAATGTAATCTGTTGGTGTGAACATTATAGGCTTGGTGCTGAACAAAGCCTTTCTGACTACTGATTGCCAATAATGTAATGCTCTGATGCCTTCCTTTCATTTTTAAGGAATAAGACTAAATGAGAATTAGGGTTGTAATATAGCCAATTGGTTCTTTTATTGTTTTTATAGTATGTGTAGAGCCAGTTCTTGCCAACTATGGGCCTTGTAGTCATTCTAGAACATTTTTTAAGGGTGACAGTAAAGGAGTTGCTAATGTCACACCACGGAACATTGGGATAGAAATTTCATTTGGAAGAGATGTCCTATTTCATATGTATATAAACATATACATATTTCTACATGTATATATAAAAAACTTTTAACAATCAAAAAGAGTTGCTTACGTTTTTATGATGATTCCTGACTACAGCATGCCCATCTTTGACAGTGTTCTTTATTGGCTTGTTTTATGGTTATATGACACCCACCTATTTGCTGACTTTGCTAGAAAAAATACATTGCCTGGAGTGATCAGTATGACTTTACATTCATCAGCACTAATATTTATGACAGAAGCCTTCCCAGTACAAATACATAGAAGTCAGGTAGCAAAGCCAAGCATGTGAAATAGATTTCCTTATTTAGCATGTTTTCCCATTATGTGTTTTGTGAAAGGAAAACAATCGGAAATCTCAAATAGTAATCCTGAAAATTACTTTGTAAAATTTGGTTCCCCCTAATAAAATAGAGCAAAAATAATACTCTGAGCTTTTTCTTGTTCCAAAGAGTGGAAGGAAGTTGCAAAGAGAATTGCAGTATCTTGGAGATGGCAAACTATGGACTTAGTCCTCTTGTAGAACAATATTAATTATGTATAATTTTATTGTTTTAGTTATTAATGGTCTGATTACAAGTGTTTAGACATAACCAGTGGATTGATAGTACATTTAAGTCTATTAAAACTGCAGCCATCCCTCAAACTAGTACCCCTATGGGGTCAGCTGATGGAATGTGCAAAAAGGGGTCAAGGCTAAAACTTAAAGCACTTCTTATTCTTGGCTAGTCTCAATTTGAGAGTTTGAGCTTTTGATATTATTTTAGGGAAAAGCTGAGATCACAAATGACTAGAAGTAGCCACTTTGAACAGTTCTGCTCTGGTTAAGTTACACTCCATGATACCTCTTTACTCCATGGTACATTTTCACAGAGTATTATAAGCTGGATTTTCACATTATGGGAATTCAAACTTGCTACATTTTTAGTATGACAATATCTCCCTAGTGTTGCCCTGTTGGAAATCTTGAGAATTTTAAGGATTTTAACTTGAAGTGTAGTAAAAGTTTAGTTGGCTTTTGAAGTGGCAGTGCTGTTGTTATGTTTTGTTTTTTTAATTTTGTACTTTGTCGAATTGATGGTTCACCCTGTTTTAAGTGTGATTATTACTTTCAAAAATTTTGTTCTTGCCAGTAAATGTGTAAATGGAACGCGGACTCCACCTATTAATAAATATAACTTTAACCCTCCTCCATTTCTTAATATGAAGAATACTGTGATACTTTCCCCAAAACTTGTTTATGGTGGAGTTGTGGCAAATAGTTTCCTCTCTATTGGAAGCTGACCGTTCACTGGGAGTGACCCTTTCTTTTCCTCACTCATTTTTTCCTTTTCATGATAGCTGATAATAAGTACCTCTGAAGAAATCAAGGAACTTGAGATAATTTGCAGTCTTAGGTACCTGTGTCCTTTATTATGCAAAACTGCTCCAAAAGGAGCTTGATTGTTTTATTCAATTTCCTCAGTTCTATTTTAAGTGTTAGCTTAGGTTTGGGTTTTTAATTTCTGTAATTTACAATGGAAAAGGCAAATTATAGCAAGTCCTACCTACTACTATTTATGTAGTGTTAGTAGTACTGCATGATCTTTACAATGTGCTCATCATCTTTGGTCTCTGAAAGTTCTCCAGTACTGTACAAAATTGAGAAAGAAAAAAGTAATGCCTGTGGTATCCTTCATCTTCTCTGCACACTGTGATCTTTACAGAGTTATTGCAAACCTCCGAGTGTTCTCTTCCCAGTTTCCTTTCTCCTTGGGCCATTTCTATCACTATCCTGTGATTTCTCATTATGATGCAGATCTGTGTGTGAACCTAGTTTTGCTCTAATTCCCAGAATAACCATGTCCCAGTATTAGATAGATAATTGCAAATAACACTATCCAAAAGCAAGCTATGAACCTGCCTTCCTAAGTATTTACATTTAGGAAACTGTAAAGTCTTTTTTATCTTTTCGTGGGGTGTTGGGGTAAATACAAGTGTTGGCAACTTAAAGGAGTTCAGATGAGGTTGTTAGTATGACAGCCATTGTTAATCAATATTCATCCCCTTGAGCCAGCAGATGGGGAGTCTAAGTGCTATAAATAATGAACTCAAGAACAGAAATGAAATGTTTTGTCTTCTTGTTCTCAAATTATTTCGTCATTATCATGTTAAAATCAATTTCTCCTTGTTTCTCTTTTGTTGTATATGTAGGCTGAGTACTCACTTTTTATATTTAAATGCTGTCTGGTTTTAAAGAGTTTTGTTTGTAAATAAAGTTTCTGGGCTACCATCCTACATTTGGGGATCCAGGCTTTAGTAATTTATCAGCCACTTAAAAATTAAATACAAGAATAAATACTTTGTAGGAAACTTGGAGCCTGATTTTTTTCTTTTTTTTTCCTTTTTCTTTTTTGCAGCTGAAGGTGTAAATAATATAAGATAATGTAGGACCTACCCAAAGCCCACTGTAAATTGGGCTACTGCAAGCTGTCCCTATTTTTATTAGGTTTGGGGTTTTTTTTGTTTTGTTTTTGTATGTTTGATAGATTAATGTCTGTACAAGTGTTATCTGTAGTGGGGTTTTGTCCAACAAGCCTGAAATTTATACTTTGAAATAAACTACTGGGTTTTTAACATTGAGTCCTCTGTGATTGGTTCTGGTTGTCCTGGGCTGTTGTGTTGTTTGCTTTTGAAAATAATCGCTTTCTAAGGATCATATTTGTTCAGTGCGCTGTGCCCTGCCTTCCTTCTTCACTGCTACATGGAGCTCTGTAAGTGCCTTTCATCCACTGCATAACTTGATAATTTGAGAATCAATGCCCTACTTCAGCCTTTAAGGAGAAATTTATAATAAAGAAAAGACCAAAATGGTACAGACTGACCACCAGAAAGAAACTTAGCTGATAGCTCACACAACCTCTTGATACATGGGGAATTCTCTTTTACCCAACAATTCATTTGCTAGAAATTTGTTCATGACAAATAGAATTAGTGTCTGTATTTCAAATGTTTCTAGAAAGTTTGTGTGATTGGACAAATTTTAGTCAACAAGCTGACTTTGGGGTCATTCCTTAATGGACCCTTGATCTTGTGTGATGCTTGTCCCTGTCCCTGATAGGCCCCGTGGTATATGGAAGAACCATATATTCTAAGTTCAGAGGGACCTGGGCTCAGATTCCATTAGTCGTATGATCGTGGATCTCTCTCTGAATCACATTAAGCCACTTCAGCTTCTTTTTCTGTAGAATAGACTGATACACCTTTGCATTTAGTTAATTTGATTGTTATGATAGGGTCTCTAGCTTGGGATTGCTTTCATTTGATTGTAACTAGGATCCAATAACAGGTGAAACACTTCCATCAACCTTAAAGAGCTTTGGTTTAATCTTCCATGAAGTCCATGCCCTAGAAGCCTTTCCCTACCTTCATCTTGTGAGTTAAGGACACCAGTGTGTGGTCCTATTGTTGTCTCGTCCCCAGCTAGACACAACATGGTGCAGCAGAAAGGGCTGGAAATGAGCCGGGATGCAAATGTTGCCTCTAATGCTTACTAACACTGGTAAAACCCTTGGTCTCCTAAGGCCTTAGCTTCCTCCTCTGTAAAAGGAAGAGGTTGGATGAGATGTCCTCTAAGATGCCTTCTAGCCCCAGATCTGTGATCCTCCAAACTTCCCTTTCCAGGCCCCTGTGTGTGCCCTTTTAGGTCATTATCTTCCCATGGAAGTCGCACTTGGCAACATGTTGCAATCTAGATGTGATTCTTATTATTCCTGGATCATTTGCATCCATAGGGCAAAATTAGAAAAATATTGGTGTTAAAGAGAGGGCCTTTTGTGACAATGAGCAGCTTGGGATTATTACACATACCATATCATTTCCTAAATGTGATCCAGCCTAACTCCTCAATTCTGAACCCCGCTCATTGTCCAACTGTTAACACTTGTTAAAGATAAATGTATGCATACAGACACATGTAGGGATAGGGACTAGACCTAGGTTGTGTGTATACTGTGTGTATTCATACATACCCACACAAACAGATGTGGATGGGATTGGACCTGTGACAGTGCATGTACTGTGTATATGTATTTTTGTCTAGATACACGTGTACACATGTGTACTGTGCACATTAATATGTGTCTATATGGTTTTAATATCTGTCCATATACATATGTATATGAGCCCATTTACATGATACACACATCTGTAAAGGGATCACTTCAAGTCCTGGCTTCCTCTGACATATACTGGCTATGCAACTCAGTAACCATCAGTGATCTAGGACAGAGGTGTCCCAAGCCAGGTTAAATGTAACTAAGTAATATTTAACAAAATAAAAATACAATAGAACATCAACAGTCTTAATTAGTGGTTTCCTAAATCAACATGTACCTGGAAGAATCCTTCCTTAGGGTTTAGTGAGCCCCTTTTCTATTTGAGTTTGATACCATTGATCTGGGCCACTCTTTTAAGACTTACAGAGAAGGTACTTACTAAGCTGAATTGGTCATTTCCTCACCTGGGAGTTTCTTACACCAGTACAATCATGGATCCCTAAATCTGTTTTTTTCTGTAGATAGATACATGGATACATAATCAGGGGACCATCCAAAATTATATCATGGTCATTTTTTCCACATGGATGGTTAAATCTATCTCTTACATAGACACAGATTTATTTCACTGAGGTGACTTTGCAGCTTGGGATGATTCTGTTCATTGAGCTAAATGGCATTTGTCAGCAGAACACTTGCAGAACATCACCATCACTCTCCTTTTTAGGGATTCTTCAAAGGAAATTTTCTACAACAGCATGCTCCTCCTCCCCGTCTTACACGTCACTTGATCTTAACTATTGTTTATAGTGGAATCTTTATGTTGGTTACACCTTTTGTCAGTTATGTGACATAAGGATCTGGGCTGGTGTAGAAAATCATCTCCAAATGCCTACCTCTGTTCCTTTTTTGTAATTTCATCAAAGCTATGCTCAATGCATGGATAGACCATGAATGCACATAAATTAATGCTCCAGCTACTTCTCTCTGGTTATTCCAATGTATAAGGATTGTTTGAGTGGCAAGAGATGGGCAAAGCTGGTAAAATTCCAAGTCTCTTCTTTATACTTAGTATAGACCATGGCAATCACCACAAGTTCAGTGAACAACCTGGCACAAGTCCAAAACAGTAGCTGTGGAACCATCTCTGGGGTAATCTATTTGATAACCAGCATCTAGGAATACATGGGCTCCTAACGTAATAGGAGTGAATACATCTATTTTGCTTTATACAGAAGATTAATAGGGTTCAGTGCTGCCCTCATCACCTCCACAGAGACCTAATCTTCCTGTACTTCCCCTTCCCTTCCTGATCACATAATCTTTCCCTACCTACACTGACAGCCTACTTTGATTCCTTACAACTAGATGGACTTGGTCAAGGACCTGCATTCAAAGCCTCCTGCACACAGTATGTACTAGCTGTAAGATCATTCTGTTTTCCTCATCTGTAAGTGTGCATAACAGACACGGACATCACTGGATTAATGTGGGTATTTGACAAGATAACATATAAAGTGCCATAAAAGTGTGAGGCATTATCATCCAATAGTAGTGACCCAAGGTTCTAAAAAGTCATGCCAATGGAGTGAAAATTCAAGCAGGTCCCACCAAGCTGAAAAAATTCCAGATAATCAAACATTTATTAAGCTCCCACCATGTGCTGGTCATCATGCTAAATGCTGGGGATACTTGCAGACTTTTTGTATAAAAGGCAAAAGACAGTCTCTGCCCTCAAGGAGCTTACCATTTAATGTTCAGACAAATATATACAAAGCAAACCTTATCTAGGATAAATACAATAATTTGCAGAGGAAAGGCACCAGAATTAAGAGGATCCTGGGAAAGCTTTTTGTATAAGGTGGGATTTTAGTTGGGACTTAAAGGAAACCACGGAAGTCGGTAGTCAGAGTGTAGAAGGAAGAGCATTCATAGGAGACGGCCAGAGAAAATGCCCAGAGCTCATAGATAGAGTGTCTTGTTTGTGGAAAAGCCACGAGATCAGTGCCAGTGGATTAAAGAGTACATGTCAGGGGGTAAGGTGTAAGATTGTCAAGGCAGGAGGAAGCTAGGCTATGAAGGTCTTTGAATGCCAAAGAGCATTTCAGATTTGATCCAGGAGGCCATAGGGAGCCACTGGAGTTTATTGAGTAGGGGGTGGGGGGTAACATGATCTGACCTGCACTTTTGGAAAACCACTTTATTGATTAAATGGAGGATGGATTGGAGTGGAGAGAGACTTGAGGCAGGCAGACCCACCTGCATTGTAAAAGTCCAGATGTGAAGCAATGAGGGCCTGCACTAGAGGGGTGGCAACGTCAGAGAAGAGAAGGAGGCATATTCAAGAGATTCTGCAAAGGTGAAATCAACAGACCTTGGCAAAACATGGGATATTGGGGTGAGAGCTCATGAAGAATCCATGATGACTACTAGGTTGTAAGCCTGAGGAACTGGGAGGGTGGTGTTGCCCTCTAGAGGAAGAGAGAAGAGGGGAGGGAGGGTTTAGGGGAAAATATAATGATTTCTGTTTTGGACATATTGAGTTTAAGATGTCTGTCTACTCAACATCCAGTACGAGATGTATAAAAGGCAGTTGGAGATGTGATATTGGAGGTGAGCAGAGAAATCGGGGCAGGAAAAGGTAGATTTGAGAATAATCAGCATAGAAATGGTAATTAAATCCTGGGGGCTGGTAAGATCACCATAACTTAGTATGGAAGGAGAAGAGGAGAGAGCTCAGAATAGAACCTTGAGGGACACCTATATTTAGAGGGCATGATCTGGAGGAGTATTCTGCAAAGGAGATGGGGAAGGAGTCACCACGTAGATAAGAGGAAACCTGGGAGAGAGTGGTATTCTGAAAACCTAAAGAGAAGAGAGGATCAAGGAGAAGAGAGTGATCAACAGTGTCAAAGGTGGTAGAGAGAGCATCGAGAATGAGGACTGAGAAAAGACCCCTCACCGAGTTCAGAGAAGCTTGTTACCAACCAGCTTGGCTGTAGGGTTATTATGGGGGGACACTTTCAGGAGAGTAGTGGGAAGATACAGTAGACGTTGCATAAATAAATACCTGTTGGTTGATTAATTGAATTCAAAGACCATCCCCAGAGGACTGGCAATCTGTCTGGGTGGAAGAAACATGAAATCACTAATTATCAAGGTGTAAATGAAAAATAATTCTAAGTTCCTAAACTATATCCTGAACAAAACATTTAATATATATATTATAAAAATGTGCATACCCTTTGACCCAGCAATACCACTTCTAGGGCTGTATCCAAAGAGATCATAAAAATGGGAAAAGGACCTATATGTACAAAAATATTGATAGCAGCTCTCTCTGTGGTGACCAAGAACTGGAAATTGAGGAGATACCCATCAATTGGGGAATGACAGAACAAGTCATGGTATATGAATGTAATGGAATACTATTGTGCTGTAAGAAATGATGAATAGGGGCAGCTAGGTGGCACAGTGAATAGAGCACCTGCCCTGGAGTCAGGAGGACCTGAGTACAAATCCAACCTCAGACACTTAACACAAAAATTAGCTGTGTGACCCTGGACAAGTCACTTAACCCCAATTGCCCTACCTCCCCCCCTCAAAAAAAAAATGATGAACAGGCATACTTCAGAAAATCCTGGAAAGACTTATATGAACTGATGCTGAAGTGAAGGGAGAAGAACCAGGAGAACATCGTACACAGTAACAGTCACAGTGTGCAATGACTGACTTTGATAGACTTAGCCCTTCCCAGCACTACAAGGACCTAAAACATTTCCAAGGGACTCATGATGGAAAATGTCATCCACATCCAGAGAAAGAACTATGGAGTCTGAATGTAGAGCAAAGCAAAAGTCTTTTCTTATTTTGTTTTGTTTTGTTTTTTTCTTTCTTATGGTTTCTCCCATTTGTTATAGTTCTTCTATACTACATGACTAATGAGAAAATTTTATATATATATATGTATATATATACATATATATATATATATTCGTAGAACCCCACCCCCACCTGATTATCTCTCCACTTTTTATAGAGACACTTAAAACAGGTTAACAATTGTCTTCACTAAGGAAAGCCATGATGTTGTTGTTGATAATGAGTCATTTTAGTCACATCCAACTCTTTGTGACCCCATCTGTAGTTTTCTTGGCAGAGATACTGGAATAATTTGTCATTTCCTTCTCCAGTTCATTTTACAGACTAGAAAACTGAGGCAAACAGCGTTAAGTGACTTGCCCAGGGTCACACATTTATTTACATAAATGTCTGAAGTCAGATTTGAACTTGTCCTCCTGACTCCAGGGTCGGTGCTCTATCCACTGTGCCCCCTAACCATATAAAAGCTAAAAATATTGATAAAGTGTTGTTTTTAAATATTTAAAATATTGTTCAAAGAATTCCTGATTCAGCTTAGGTCTGAGAAAAGAAGTCAAATCTCACAGGATACATTACTGGGATCCATCAAAGGCACAGAGACACAGTACCTGCTTTAAAAAAAACAAGGGATTTCAAGTGGGCTTTGGCTTTGTTGATTCATCGGCAATCACCGAAGGAAAGAAGGAAGGAAGGAAGGAAGGAAGGAAGGAAGGAAGGAAGGAAGGAA
>NW_027186350.1:6935196-6941393 GCF_028583685.1 Petaurus breviceps papuanus
AAGGAAGGAAGGAAGAAAGAAAGGAAGGAAGGATTCCTTCCTAGTACCTTATCAGCTGCTGCTGTGAATTCAGGAAAGAAGTTTCAAAATACTTGATTACCATGGCTACTGAAGTTATGATTTCTCTTTTTTCAATCATATCACTTTTTTCATCAAATCCCTTTCACATTGAGCTGTGTTCTCTGATCCCATTTTGAGCTTGCTGTGACTTATTGGTTCATAGCATCCTGGCTTTGGGGCAGCTAGGTGGCACAGTGGGCAGAATGCTGGTCCTGGAGTTTGGAAGACTCATCTTATTGAGTTCAAATCTGGCTTCAGACACTTACTAGCTGTGTAACCTTGGGCAAGTCACTTAACCCTGTTTGCCTCAGTTTCCTCATCCATAAAATGAGCTGGAGAAGGAAAGGGCAAACTACTCCAGTATCTTTGCCATAAAAACCCCAAATGGGGTCATGAAGAGTCAGACATGACTGAAATGATCCAAACACCAAAGGACAGAGGACATATGAAGTAGCTGATAGGGTACAAAGGGGTTAGGCTGGATTGTATTTAGAAAATAATATGGTGCACATAATAATAACAAGTTTCTTGTTGTCACAAAGGCCCTCTCTTTAACGAACAAAAGAGAACAGGAAAAAATTCAAAGTCAGAGTGAGATTAACAGATTAATGAAGGACTTCAAAGAGAACAGTGAAGATCAGCACTTTTGTTTTTTATTTATTTATTTATTCACTCATTCGTTCATTCATTTATTTATTTTTCTTTGGAGGGGGGAAGGTAAGGCAATTGGGGTTGTGACTTGCCTAAGGTTATACAGCTTGTTTTTTGTGTTGTCTGAGGCTGAATTTGAACTCAGGTCCTCCTGACTCCAGGGCCACTTAGCCACCCCAAGATCAGCATTTTTGGACCAAAAATAGCCCTACTCGCTCCTCCAATGCTCTGTAGATGACTCCTGGGGCCCCCCTTCCAAACCTCCATTGGCCTCTTGATTCCCGGCTGTTCCCAATTCATCATTCCATCTCCTGCCTCCCTGTGTTCATACAAACTCTTCCCTTTATACCAGGAATGCACTCCCTCTGGCTCGAGACCCAGCCTTTCAGAATCTTGCTCTTCCTTCACGGCCCATATCTATGAAGGCTTCACTGGTCTGCTGATGAGGCGTGATGGGACATCGAGGCTGAGATATTCAATCTAACAAATATTATGCACTGAGCTCACAAAGATGAAATAATTCAGTGTCAATCAATCTTTATTAAGAATCTTCTCCATGTCAGGCACTGTGCTAGTGCCGAGGATACAAAGACAGAGAAAAGGCAATCTCTGTGCCTGCGGAGCTGGCCTTCTAATGTGTGATAAGCATCATCTCTGACCTTAGTGAATTTATAATCTAATAAAGAGGGGACACATTTACATAAATACAAAGACTTGGAGGCACAACGTGATGAGAGTAAATAGAGGTCTGAGCAAAGAGCCATGAGACAATCAAGGAAGGAGAAATCATTTCTGGCAGAAGGAAAAAAGAAGGTTTTCCAGGAGACGTGTACTTGAATAAGGCAAAGAGGTACGACACATTCTAATTGAATCATCACCAGGGCCTGGTGAGTAGGTGGATTTAGGGTAGAAGGAAGACAGAAAGCTAATTGCAAGGTTTTCTATCCCGGGTATGTACAGGAATTATAGCACTGTAAACAGAAATTGGGAAATTGGGAGAAGAAATTGGTTTTGGGGGAAAGCTGAGGAAATTGATTTTAGAGAGTGAATTTGAGGCAAAAGAAGATTATCTCAGGGCAGCTAAGTGGTGCAGTGAATAGAACACCAGCCCTGGAGTCAAGAGAACCTGAGTTCAAATCCAGCCTCAGACACTTAACACTTACTATCTGTGTGACCGTGGGCAAGTCACTTAACCCCAATTGCCATGCATTCCCCACCCTCCAAAAAAGCAAAAAAAAAGAAGATAAGTCTCAGTAGTGATGTTCAAGAGGCAATGGGAGGTATGAGACTGAAACCCAGAAAAGATTTCTGGGCTAGAACTCTGGCTCCAGGAATCATCTACAAAGCCTTCTAGGATAGTGTAGGGCTCTTTGTTTTCCAGAAACATCTGAAGTGCTGATCTTCCCTGCTCCTTTTAACTTCCTTCATTACTTTTTTAACCTGACCCTGACCTTGACTTTTTCCTGTTCCCTTTTGTCTGCTACTCTAGCCCAGATATATTTTCACCTCTGTTGCTTCCAAGAGACTTGGAAAGTTAATCAATCAAGAAATCAACATTTATTAAACTAGACCTACTGCATACCAGGCACTGTGCTAAACTTTGGGTCATTGTGCTAAATGCTTAAGCTAATTATTATGTCTTTGCATTATTTTGATTACTGCTAATAAATTATATAATTAGTAACACTGGGCAGAGCCAAGATGGCGGAGTAAAAGCAGGAACTTAACTTGAGCTGGTCCCCAATTACCTCAAATACCTGTAAAGAAATTACTCTAGTCAAATTTTAGTGCTACAGAACCCACAAAATGGCAGAGTGAAATATGTCTCCAGCTGAGGATGGCCTGGCAAACTGACAGGCAGGATCTATCGCACTGGGCTGGGAGGGGAGCGCAGTCCAGCGTGGGCTGCACTGGTATAGACGGGCAGCACAGAATGGCCAGAGCAGGCCTCAGGGGACTGAATCACCCGCAGCTGTGGCGGTGTCTAGACTTCTCACCTCATAGATGCCAAAGAGAAAGTAGCATTGATGTTTCTGTAAGCCTATGGGATAAGGGATTGAAACAAAGATAAAAAGCTAACGGGAAGAGTTTTCTGTAGATTTTTGGTTTTGTTTTTACAAAATAGAGTGGAGACTTCTTGTTCTTCAATTGTTTCAGTTGTGGCCAACTCTCCATGACCCCATTGCTGAGGTCAGAGTTGGGAGAGCCGGTTCAGGTTTTTGAAAGACCTTTTCTTTAGCCCATGGGAGTTTTATTGACACAAATGCATGCAGGCCTGAGACTTAGCAGCCTGTAGAATGGTGGTGTAATTTTTAGGGTTTCTAATGGGGGTTGGAGACTTAGGGACAGGATGAGGAAGATGGATGGCACAACATAAGGGAGACAGGAGAAATTTTATGACCTAGGATGGGGGGAGAAAAGGAATTCCATGGTCCAGGACAAGGGGGAAGATTTATGGCATTTCAAGATAAGGAAAGAGACTTTAGGGCGCCTTCAGGTTAGAGAATAAACTAGAGGCTTCACAAAGTATTGGAAAAGCAACCCGTAATATTATCTTTAACCCTTAGGGCACCTTTGTATACACATCACCATCTTGGAGTTTTCTTGGTAGAGTTACTGGAGTGGTTTGTCATTTCCTTCTCCAGCTCATTTTACAGAAGAGGAAATTGAGACAAATAGGGTGAAGTGACTTGCCCAGGGTCACACAGTGAGTACATATCTGAGGCTGGATTTGAACTAAGGTTCTCCTGACTCCAGGGCCAGAATTCTATTCTCTATGCCACCTTGCTGCCTGTCTACTCTATAATACCCTCTGAAAACCATCTCCTTTAGTTACTGTTTCCCTCAGCACCCTGCACCACCCCTTGTGTACTTCATACACAGTACTCAAACAAGCCATCTACAACCATTTCAAGTTAAACACACAAGTGAGGTGAGAGATCAAACTAAAATGAAATATATCCAGGAAGCCCTTCAGCTTGGGTACCAGGACAGTGTGGGTGGAGAGAAGTAAGAACATGGAGGAGAAGAGAGAAGGGATGACAGAGGACAAAGCTCCTGGGGGCTTAATGCTTCTCTTAAGCAGAAACTGCCAGCCTTTAACACTGTACTTTTATACAAGCTGTTGTCTGTGTGAGCTCAGATGCTCTTATGGGAGGCTTATCCAAAGATGAAAAGGCTTGATTTCCAATAACCCCCAACCTCCCTTTTTTGGAGAGCTCCACACATATATTTTGGGTTCACCTAACTGATTTTTTTAGTACTAACATTTTTGGGGGGGGGGGGTTGGTTTTTGTTTATACTATCTTGAAGTCCTGACCTCCATTTCATTGTCCCAACCTCTTTTTTTTTTTAAAGGGATACACTGGAGAAATATGAGGGTGTTTTATGTGCTGCAGGGACCTGGTGAAGAAATGTCTATTCAGATATTAATGAGGGTTACTGTTTGTATTTCAGAGATTCCCTGGAGAAATGTATTATAGTAATGCCCTCTATTCTGTAAGGGTGTGTTCAGGGAGGACCATCACCCCTGGTGTGAGGGTTCAGGGCTGCTCATCCACCTTTGGGGTCCGCCTGATTCATCGAGTGGCTCCAAGAAGCTGTAGTGGGCACAGTGGCAGCAAACCATCTTGGCAGCCTGGCTAGCCCAGGTAACCAACAGGCCTCAGATGTGTTGGTGAAGTAGGGCATGTGAAGACTTCCCAATGGAACGGGTGGGGGAGGACACTTTGTTTCAATGGTCATGAAGGTGACTGAAGCAGGTGATGTGAAATGTTCAGTCAGGAATCAAAGACGCCAAGGCTGTCCTGCATCATGGGCATTCAGGAGTCGACTTTTGTTCTGCCCTGAACTGCAGTGACTCAGAAAGAAAGTAAGGGGGGCAGCGAGGCGGCACAGTGAATAGAGCACCATCCCTGAAGTCAGGAGGACCTGAGTTCAAATCCAGCCTCAGACATTTAACACTTACTAGCTGTGTGACCTTGGACAAGTCCCTTAACCCCAATTGCCCTACCTTCCCCCCTCCAAAAAGACTAAAAAAAAACAAACTACCCTATTTGAATTTGGTTGAAACTCTAGTGTAAAGCTCACAGGGGACACTAAAGGGGACAATGTGTGAGTGTTCCCAGGTCCCTAGAGACCTGGAGAAATGCAGTGACTTGTCTAAAACACCCCAGCTTGATTAACTGGGATGGCAAATACTTAACTGAAGGGAGAATTTTGCAGAGGTCATCAGGAGAATGCTCTTCACCCAATTTATGAGATTACAGGTATCATGAGATTACAGGACCTTCATCCAACTAGATGGTGCGTTCTCCTTCCCTTCCTCCACCCCCAGGCTCCCCAAGGCCCCATTAGCTAGCTAAGGTGATTCATAGCAGAAGCACAGGACAACCCTAGCCTGTACTTCCCTAGACAAGCTTGAGGCTAGAGTTCTCTTTCCTACTCTGCCCTCTTTTCCCTCTTTTTCTTTCTTCCTTTCCTTTTTCATTTCTTTCTTTCCTCCCTCACTTCTTCTTTCTTCACTTTTTTAAGGTTGGAGTTTCTTAAATTTCCAAATTCTAACTCTTTTTTTCCTATTTTTCCATTTCCTTTTCTAAACTAAAGTTTTCTTTATTTAAAAAAATAAAAGAAAAATTTTTTTCTTTTCCCTGAAGTGATTTTCCCTTCCCTTCTCAACCAAACTTCAGGAAAAAGTAAACTTCCACCTTACTTCCACATTCTCACCACAGGAGTGTGCTGGTAAATATTGAACAACTGGTTCTGGTGGGGGTGGGGGGGGAAGGTAATGTATACACAACACTTTTTTTTTTTAAGAATTTCTTTCTAATGTTCATTTTAAAAATTTTGAGTTCCAAATTCTCTCCCTTCCATCCTTCTCCTACCCATTAAGAAGACAAGCAGTATGGTTTTAATCATACACGTAAAGTCAGCAAAACATTTCCACATTAATCATGATGCAAAACAAAACAAAAAGCAAAGAAAATAAAGATAGTGGGAAAAATGTGTTCAATCTGCACTCAGAGTTCATCAGTTCTCTCTCTGGAGGTAGATAGCATTTTTCTTCATGAGTCCTTTGAAATTTTCTTGGATCTTTGTATTGCTCAAAGTAGCTAAATTACAGTTGATCATCATTACAAAATGCTGTTACTGTGTACAATGTTCTCCTAATTCTGTTCACTTCACTTTGCATCAGTTCATTTAAGTATTCCAAGGCTTTTCTGAAACTATCTCACTACTAATTTTTTATAGCACAATGTATTCTATTACCATGTTTCCCTGATAATAAGACCTATCCCGAAAATAAGCCCTCCCCTTACTGTGTAAGATTCCTCTAAAATAAGCCCTCCCACCAAAAATAAGCCCTATTGAGATTGCTACTGTAGTGAAGGTGATCCTCTGCGCTACACGCTACATTACGGTACCCTCTATATGTACCGTCCCCCCCCCCCGGGTGAAACGCACGCCGCTCTCCGAGCTGCATCCAA
>NW_027186350.1:6941493-6942380 GCF_028583685.1 Petaurus breviceps papuanus
GGTGAAACGCACGCCGCTCTCCGAGCTGCATCCAATCAAAGCTGCAGCAGTGAGCGCATCATCCTGTTCTTTATTGAATTCATTATTGAATAAAGGTACATTTTTTTGTTCACATTTACCTGTTTGTTAAAATTGCTGTCAATGTTCATTAAAATAAGCCCTCCCCTGAAAATAAGCCCTCTGGTGTTTTTCTGTCCAAAAAACATAATAAGACAGTGTCTTATTATCGGGGAAACATGGTACAATCATATATCACAACTTGTTTGACCATTCCCCAGTTTATGGGCTGTAATGGGAATGTAAATTTTAAAGATCTTCCCTGCCCCTAGGCTAAAGTGCACCTGGAGCCTGGGGTGGAAGACTTGTTTTTCAGTAGATACTTCTTGATTGGCCAGTGAGTCAATACGGTTATTACATTCTCTGAGCCAGGGGAAGGCTATATAAGCCCTGATGTGTAGCTTTGTTTTGGGGCTCACTTTGAGAAGTGTTCTGTGATTTGATCTGGATTCTGGGAAGCCATTGTTGAGAGCCCCTCCTCGGCTTTGAAAAACCCAGATGTTGAAACCCAGATGTTCATTTGGTATGGATGTAATGGTTGGACAGTTTGGAAAACCGTCTACTTGATCTGTTTCTCTGTCTTGATAATTCTGTCTGTGTATTCTGAAGTTCGGGGTGCTGACCTTTTTCCCCTGAACTAGGTAGACGATATATGTTTGACTGATTAAAGTAAGCTTGTTAACCCATTTTGAGTTGCTTTCCTTTAACAAAGCAGACCTAAGAACCTGTGGTGGCAGCGACCCTGGGGACGCCGGGGTGCTTGCTGCTACATGGGCATCCCTCAATTTCCAATTCTTTGCCACCACAAAAAGAGCTGCTATAAATATTTT
>NW_027186350.1:6942780-6943267 GCF_028583685.1 Petaurus breviceps papuanus
CTTTATTGAATTCATTATTGAATAAAGGTACATTTTTTTGTTCACATTTACCTGTTTGTTAAAATTGCTGTCAATGTTCATTAAAATAAGCCCTCCCCTGAAAATAAGCCCTCTGGTGTTTTTCTGTCCAAAAAACATAATAAGACAGTGTCTTATTATCGGGGAAACATGGTACAATCATATATCACAACTTGTTTGACCATTCCCCAGTTTATGGGCTGTAATGGGAATGTAAATTTTAAAGATCTTCCCTGCCCCTAGGCTAAAGTGCACCTGGAGCCTGGGGTGGAAGACTTGTTTTTCAGTAGATACTTCTTGATTGGCCAGTGAGTCAATACGGTTATTACATTCTCTGAGCCAGGGGAAGGCTATATAAGCCCTGATGTGTAGCTTTGTTTTGGGGCTCACTTTGAGAAGTGTTCTGTGATTTGATCTGGATTCTGGGAAGCCATTGTTGAGAGCCCCTCCTCGGCTTTGAAAAACCCAG
>NW_027186350.1:6943367-6977338 GCF_028583685.1 Petaurus breviceps papuanus
AGTAAGCTTGTTAACCCATTTTGAGTTGCTTTCCTTTAACAAAGCAGACCTAAGAACCTGTGGTGGCAGCGACCCTGGGGACGCCGGGGTGCTTGCTGCTACATGGGCATCCCTCAATTTCCAATTCTTTGCCACCACAAAAAGAGCTGCTATAAATATTTTTGTATATATAGGTCCTTCCCCACTGGTCCCGCCCCTTTAAAAAAAATCTCTTTGGGATACATATCTAGTGATGGTAATTTTGGATTAAAGGGTATGCACAGTTGGATAGCTCTTTGGGCATAATTTCAAATTGTTCTCCAGAATGATTGACCAGTTTATAACTCCATTAGTGTACCTATTTTTTCACATCCCCATCACCATTTATCATTTTCTTTTTCTGTATGTAAGCCAATCTGATAGGTGTGAGATAGTATCTGAAAATTGTTTTAATATGCATTTCTCTAATCAATAGTGATTTAGAGTATTTTTTCCTGTGATTATTGATAGTTTTGATTTAGAAATGAGGTCTTAATCAGAAAAACTTTTTGTAATTTTTTTTCCTCCAGTTTCCTGCTTTGCTTGCAATTTTGACTGCATTGGTTTTGTTTGTGCAAAATCTTTTTTAATTTTATGCAATCAAAATAATCCATCTTATTTCCATGATCCCTTCTCATTTGTTTGGTCATAAACTCTTCCACATTCATAGATCTCACAGGTAAATTTTTCCATGCTCCCCTAATTTACTTATAATATCACCCTTCATGTTTATATTATTGATCCATTTTGACTTTATTTTGGCATACAGTTTAAGATGTTGGTTTGTGTCTAGTTTTTTTTCCAAATTGCTTTCCAGTTTTCTCAGCAATTTTCATCAAATGGTGATTTCTTATGCCAAAAGCTTGGATCTTTGGATTTATCAAACACTACATTACTATGGTTATTTACTACTGTCTATGGTGTACTTAATCTATCCTATTTCTTAGCTAGTACCAGATTGTTTTCATGATTATCACTTTGTAATATAGTTTGAAATCTGGTACTTCTAGACCACTTTCCCTCACATTTTTTTTTCATTGATTAACATGATATTCTTGACATTTTGTTCTTACAAATAATTTATTTTCTAGCTCTATAAAACAATTTTTGGTAGTTTGATTGATATGGCATTGCACAAGTAAGTTAATTTAGGTAGAATTGTCATTTTTATTATATTGGCTTGGCCTAAACTTGAGAAATTTTATTGCATTATGGTATGAAAAGGACACATTTAGCATTTTTGCTTTTCTGCATTTATTTGTGAGGTTTTTATGCCCTAAAATATGGTGAATTTTTAAGGTGCCATGTATCACAGAGAAAAAAGGCATGCTCTTTTCTGTTCCCATTCAATTTTTTTCAGAGGTCTATGATGTCTGACTTTCCTAAAATTCTATTCATTTCTTTCTTTCTTATTTAGCTTGTAGTTTAAATTTATCTGTCTCTCTCAGAGGGGAAAGTTGAGGTCCCTCACTAGAATAGTTTCACTGCCTATTTCCTCCTGTAACTCATTTAACTTTTCCTTTAAGAATCTGAATACATTTAAATTTTTTTAAAAAGAATTTGAATGATACATACATTTAGCACTGATATTACTTCATTGTCTATGGTACCTTTTAACAAGATGTAATTTCCCTGATTATCCCTTTTAATTAGGTCTTATTTTATTTAGCCTTTTGCTTTGTCTGAAATCAAGATTGCTATCCCTGCTTGTTTTTACTTTGGCTGAACCATATAAGATTCTGCTCCAGAACTTTATTCTAACTGTGTGTCTTCTGTTTTAAGTGTGTTTCTTGTAAACACCATATTGTTGCATTCTGGTTTCTAATCCATTCTACTATCCACTTCTGTTTCAAGAGTGAGTTCATGCCATACACACTTACAATTATAATTACTGACTACATTTCCCTCCAATCTATTTTCTTTTCTTTATCCTCTTTATCTTGTCTCTTCTAAAAAGTCTGTTTTGCTCCTGACTCTTGCCTCCTTTAATCTGCCCTCCCTTTTACCCCTCCTCTTCCTTTTCTCTTATCTCCTCCTCCTACTTCCCTGTTGGGTAAGATAGACTTCTATTCTCAACAGAGTGTGTGTGTGTGTGTGTGTGTGTGTGTGTGTGTGTGTGTGTGTGTTCTTCCTTCTTTGAACCACTTCCAATGAGAGTGAGGTTCAAACATTGCCTACCACGCCTCCCCAGTTTCCCTTCCTTTGTAAAAGCTTTTCTTTGTGCTCCTCTTCTATGTTAGAAAAATTTCCCTGTTCTTCCTTTCCCCTTTCCCCATTGCATCACTTTTTCTGACCCCTTCATTTGATTTTTTAGAACATCCCAACATAATCACTCGTATGTCATCTGTCTGTGTAAAGTCCTTTTAATTACCTTAATAATAATAATAGAATGCTTAGGAGTTACATGTATTATCTTCCCATAGATGAATGTAAACAGTTTAACCTTATTGATTCCCTTATGATTTCTCTTTGATGTTTTTACCTCTTTGTTTTTCCTGAGTCTTATTTTGGAAGTCAAATTTTCTATTCATCTCTGGTCTTTGTATCAGGCCTGCTTGAAAACTCATTTATTTCATTAAATATCTATTTTCCCTCCCCAAGGATTATATTCAGTTTTGCTGGGTAAGTTATTCTTGGATGTAATCCTAACTTTTTGCCCTCTGTGATATAAAATTCCAAGCCCTTTGCTCATTTAATATGGTAGCTATTAAATCTTCTGTAATCCTGATTGCAGCTCCATGGTATTTAAATGGTTTCTTTCTGCCTGCTTGAAGTATTTTCTCTTTGACCTGAGAGCTCTGGAATTTTATTATAATATTCCTGGGAGTTTTGATTTTAGGATCATTTTTAGAAGATTATTGGCATATTTTTCAGTTTCTATTTTACTCCCTGGTTCTAGAATATCAGGGCAGTTTTACTTTATAATTTCTTGAAATATGATGTCTAGGCTCTTTCTTTGATCATAGCTTTCAGGTAGTTCAATAATTCTTAAATTGTCTCTCCTGGTTATATTTTCCAGGTCAGTTGTTTTTCCAATGAGACATTTCACTTTTTTTTTTTTATCCTTTTGACTTTGTTTGATTTTCTTGTTGTCTCATGGAGTCATTAATTTCTACTTGGCAATTCTAATTTTTTCATTGAACTTTTGTACCTCTTTTTCTATTTGATCAATTCTGCTTTTTAAAGTGTTATTTTCTTTAGTATTTCTGTGCCTCTTTTACTAAGCTGTTAATAATTGTCTTTTCATAATTTTCTTCCATTATACTCATTCCCCTCTCCCCCAATTTTTCCTTTTCTGCTCTTATTTGATTAAAAAAAAATTAACCTTTCCAGGATTTCTTTTTGGATTTGTGTCCAATTAAAATTTGTTGTTGTTGTTGCTTATGGCTGTTTTTACATTATTGTTTCTGAATTTTTGTCTTGATCTTCCCTGTCACTATCGTAGCTTTTTATAGTCAGGTTTTTGTTGTTTGCTCATTTTTCCAGCTCATTTCTTGACTTTGAACTTTATGCTAAAGTTAGGTTCTATTCCAGGGTGTTTTTGGGTACTGTTGTTTTAAGAGTTAGTTCTTTGGGGTTTTTTTTGGTGGTTTTTTTTTTTTTGCTTTTTGGAGGGCAATTGGGGTTAAGTGACTTTCCCAAGGTCACATGGCTAGTTTTTGTGTTAAGTGTCTGAGGCCACATTTGAACTCAGGTCCTTCTGACTCCAGGGCTGGTGCCCTATACATTGCACCACCCAGCCGCCCCTAAGAATTAGTTCTAAGGGTTTGGAAGGTTGAGGCACTTCCTAGGTGGTGTGATGTTGAAATTCCTAGGTGGAAATGTGATGACTGTTTTCCTGGTCTGTGCTCTAGTCCTTACCTAGGAAGGGCCCCTACTGTTGCAGCCACCTCCAAGGCCCATGAAGCTGATGTTGCTGCCTTGTGTTCTCTGGGCTGGCCTTTACCTTGGTGTCACTGACCTCTCCTACTGACCTCTTAAGTTGTCTTGGGCTAGAAAAATGTCTCATCCGGACCTTTTGTGGGCTCTACTGCTCCAGAATTTGATTAGAGATATAATTTTAATGTTTCATATATATATGTATATTTAATATAATGTTTCATATATAATAATAGTGTTTCAAGGGGAATGTTGGGAGAGCTTGGTTTTCTCTACTCTGCTATCATGCTTCCAAACACACTGTACAGTTTAATCGACATTATTAACATTTTTCCATCACTTTGGATGGTAATTCTAAAGCTCCTCCAGTGGACAAGTGCCTCCAGTCCCTGGAGGTCTGTTTTTCCCCCTACCTCTATGAATGCTTCTTTTCTGGATACTCTTCAACACCCTCAATGAAAACATCTTAATTTGGAGGTTCAATACCTCTACCCTAGATCATTATCATAGCCTATTAATTGGTCTTCCTCATTCTAATCTCTCTCTTCTTCAATGTATCCTTCTCATTCTTGCCACAGTTATTTTCCTAAGGTACCATTCAGATCATACCATTCCTAATCTCAAAAACCCTCAAGGGCCCCCCATTGTCTATCAACTTCTAAACTCCAGAGAAAATACAAGCAGAGAAATAAAGACAAACAGGGCTCTGACTACCTGAATTGGCTATACACTCTAAGTATGTCCCTGAATTCAGAGAGCCTTTATGTCTGAGCAGTCGGGGAGCTCTAAACATATGGCCACTCAGAATATCGACCAGGGAATCATAAAATCCTTCTCATAAGCAAGTCTCCAAAGCAAAATACTAGCTCAGAATATATATACACTTCTCAGAACCAGAAGGCATCACTCAATACCTATTTAGAAATTAGTAAAAGGTATGAAAGTCTTCCAACAAGCAAATCTCCCCTAAGCAAGCTTCCCTTAATGGGTCCCACTTGCCTAGTAATGGGCAGGGAAGACTTTAAATCCCATTAACATTACAGGGGGACAGGGGAGGGTCTAAGGAAGGCTTCCTTCTCTCTCACTGGAAGGCCCACAACAGTTTCTGCCTCTCTGGACACCAGGGAAGAGATGGCTCCTCTGTTCAGGCCTCTCAGGCCTGAGTTCTTGACAAGTTCTTGACAAGAAACAGTCACCTGCTCTGAAAAGACTTTCCATCATTCATTTCCAGAAACAGGTTTCTCCAAGTTCCTCATGAGTTGGCAGAATATATTTCTTTCTTTTTTTTTTTTTTTAAAGCAATTGGGGTTAAGTAACTTGCCCAAGGTTACAATGCCAGTTTTTATTGTGTGGGTGTTAAGTATCTGAGGCTGGAACCAATCCCCGGTTCTCTCAACTCCAGGGCCGGCGCTCTTACTCACTGCGCCACCTGGCCACTCCTAGAGTATATTTCACATGCACCTAGGACTGGGCTCTTTTTGACCAATCTTCTCATAACACGTAGACACTCTCAGTGCTTCTCAGCCTTATCTTCACCTGTTCTGTTTCTGGTGGGCAAATCTTCCACTTCAGCCAAACTAGGCTACTTATGATGCCTTCTTGCTTTTGCATTTGTGATTGTGCAGTTGTATCCAACTCTTGTGACCATAGCACACCAACACTGTCCCATGGCAAGGATACATTTCCTTCTCCAGAGGCAAACAGGAGCTGAGTGAGCTCACACAGCTAGTATCTGAAGACATATGCGAACTCATGTCTTCCTAACTATAGGTCCAGCACTCTCTCCACTGAGTCATCTACCTGCCTCTCTGCTTTTGCTCCCCTTTCTTCTCTGCTAGTCTACTTTTGATTCAAGCCCCAGGCCACCTTCTTAATGACCTCAGAGATAACACTTCCTACTCTGAACTCTTAGAGCACTTATTAAATGTATGACTTAATTTTGCTTACTATATACCACCTTATATTGTTTTTTTTTCCTTTGGAGGGCAATTGGGGTTAAGTAACTTGCCCAAGGTCACACGGCTAGTATTTGTGTGTGTGTGTGTGTGTGTGTGTGTGTGTTAAGTGTCTAAGGTCAGATCCGAACTCAGGTCCTTCTGACTCCGGGGCCAGTGCTCTACTCACTGTGCCACCTAGCTGCCCCCAGCAAACTTATATTGTTGATGATCTTTTCATGTGTCCTATTTCCCCATATGGATTTGAAATCCCTGAAGGGATCAGGACTCTTCTCTTTTTATCTCTAGCACTTAGTACTATCTGGATGAGACTCCCAATTCATATCACCGTTGTTGCTAATTATGAGAGCAACGAGCAAGGAAAGTGAAAATGAACTTGTTTTATTTGTGAGGATATGAAAAAATATATTTATATGTATTTAAAAAATCCTTTAGTTCCTTCATTCCTTCCTTCTGATATGCTTTCCCCGTCTTTTCTTTTTTTCTTTGTGAAACTCACAAAATTTAAGAACAGGTTTCATGGTGACAAAATCAAAGTTGTAGGCCTCTGGCAGGCCCTGGTGGACAGTCTGGTTGAATAGTTTCCACTGGAAGACAGGAAGGCCATCGTCCACTGTAGGACCATTGATGGCATAGGCTGTGAACTGGGATGCCAAAAACACATCTGCCACCTACAAGGAACAAAATGAGAATAATTGTAAAAATCATCTGGAAAAATGCTAAACAACATGTATACCCATCTTCATTTCTAAACTGAAAAGGGGAGAGAGAAGGAAACTGCCTATGCATGCCCACCAAGCTAAACCAAACAAAATACACTGTAAATACAACATAAGAAGGATAATAGCAGTAGAGACGTCCAAAAATTCAGAGGAAAACTAGTCTAAGAAAGGAGACCACAATGAAACCCATAATTCAGATATTTATATAGAAACTATAAAGAACCATGAAGCAAGGACAACTAGAGATTTTCATGTGATGAGGAAATTTGGCTCTGTGTGTGTGTGTGTGTGTGTGTGTGTGTGTGTGTGTATGTATCACTGAGCCTTCCTGGGATGGGCCTCATGATTGGACCATGGCTCTAGAAGGAAGAGAGAGAAACAGAGAATGTTAAGATAGACTCCTGCAAGCAATTGTGGAATAGGGGCTAGTAGTGAAAAGCATTTTGAGGCAGAAATAATAGCATCAACAGAGTGTAATGTAGACCACTGGAATCAAAATAGATGAGGTTTTGGGGAAACAGATTACAAGATGGGCAAAGAGACATCATAATGAAGAGGGCTTCAGTGATCTAGATCTCTTTTGGACAAATCAGCTCACCATTTCCTGACTCTATTTAAAGATAATTTTATCCTTCAAAGGGTGAATGAATTAATAAGGAATACTGATTTTTCTGGATTTGATTTTTTCACCAAAACACCATTCTGCCTTAGAATTTGTACTAGAGAAGGGGAGGAAAATGAAGCATAAATTGACTTTTATCTTAGATTTTGGAAAACCATATATAATATTTACCAATTTTTTGCCTGAAACTGATTCTTTTCCCTCACCCACACCATGGGATAAGTCTACGTGTCTTCACTTTCTCACCTTCCCTCCACAAAAGGAGACAAAGATGTCCCTGGGACCTGATTAGTCTGACTTTCCTACAGCAGCTTTCTGGTCACCAAAGAGCATAAAAAGTCCACGTGGTGTCTAGGCCTCTCACATTCCATGGATTTCTGAAGAAAATGTACGTCACAATGTTCTTCACCATGTCCTGCCCTATTGACCTGATGCATTCCAATAAGGAGGCAAGGGGGAGCTCAGAAGTTGCCATTGTATCCTTGCTTCATCATGTTAGGGCAAAGTAAAGCTCTTCAACAACTGTTCAATGATCTGAGAGTGCCTCATTTGTCTCAACAGTGAACCTGAATCGAAAGGGTGCTGACATTAGAGCTACCTCCAAGATGACAGACAAAAAGAAAGAGTTATCGGGTTTTGTGTTTGTATTGTTTTTATTAAGTTCTTACTATGTGTCCCAGGCACTATACTGAGCACTGGGGAAACAAAACCAAGCAAACAAGGGAGGCCCTACCCTCAAGGAGCTTACTTTCTAATGGGCAAAGACATAAAGGAAATTAGAAGGGGGAGTAATAGACACATGAGAAGGAAGATGTCTGCATGGAGCAAGGCTGCTGGTGAGAAGTGTGAGGGGTGAGGGGTGAAGCCTGGAGTGATGTGAGCATGGACTGAGCATCTCAAAAAGCACTAAGTATTTATGAAAGGGGGGGAGGGAAGGGGGGGAGGGAGAGAGGGGGGGGGGGGGGAGAGAGAGAGAGGAGAGAGGGAGAGGGAGGAGAGGGAGGAGAGAGAGGAGAGAGAGAGAGAGAGAGAGAGGGAGAGAGAGAGAAGGGAGGTAGAGACAGAGAGAGAGAAGAGAGAAGAGAGACACAGAGAGAGGGAGGACACCCAAAAATGAAGTTTTCTCTATTAGCAGCATTGCTCCACTCTCTCATTGACTCTCTCTCTCTCTCTCTCTCTCTCTCTCTCTCTCTCTCTCTCTCTCCCACACACACACACACACAGTAGCTGCAGCAATGGTTAGTGGTAATTGATTACTGTCTCTGACAGAAACTGATTAAAAATACAAAAAAGTAATGCATTTTTTCCATATTAAAATTGCACCATGTTTCTGATTCCAGTGGGCTAGTGGACAGAGCCCCAGGCCTGAGGTCAGGAAGACCTGAATTCAAATCCAGTTTCAGAGGCTTCCTAGCCTGGGCAAGTCACTTAACTATTTGCGTCAGTTTCTTCATATATAAAATGAACTAGAGAAGGAAAAGGCAAACCACTCTAGTATCTTTGCCAAGAAAACTCCAAAGGGGATCATGAAGAATCAGAAATGAATGAAATGACTGAACACCACCAACAAAACTCAGATTCCAACACCCCATAGAAGCTAGCGTACCCCAGGACAGCCTCCCTTGGGGGGGGGGGAATATTTTATGTAATGGCCAACTAAATTAGAAGTAAGGATCGTTTTGAAAACCTTAAGGAGTATTTTGTTTGTATGTTTGAGTACTGCTGCCCGTTAATCCTGACTACTCACATTGTCTCACAGAATCTGACAATTTAAGAGGAAGGTCAAGTTGGTCAGACAGACTAAAAATATTTATGTATTTGTCTATTTATGTCCCTATGTGTAGCCACCATATGAATTATACCAAGCAACAGCTAGATGGCACCATTGTGCACAGAGAGCTGGGCCTGGAGTCAGGGAAACCAGAGGTTAAATCTGATCTTAGACATTTATTGAGACTTTGATCCTGCCACTGAACTACCATGACTCTGGAAGAGAGAGTGAGACTGATGACTCTGTGCAACTCTGCCTCATTTAAATCTAACACGTGCACGAATCAAGACATTACCCTGTGATGTCACTGGTCCTCCTCAAAAATGAAGGATGAACAACAAGAAGCTGTGTGACCCTAGGCAAGTCACTTAACCTCTACCTGCCTCAGTTTCTTCAACTGTAAAATGGGGATAATAACAACTGCCTCTCAGGGTTGTTGTGTAGATCGAATAAGATGATATTTGTAAAAGTGCTTCATAGAGTGAGGCACGGTAGATAGTAGGCACTATATAAACGCTTATTTCTCCCTTTCCCTCCCTCTCTACAGGATAAGGTTAAATCTATGCCAGTATGAGTTATTTCTATAATGTTATTTCATCTACCCTGTCCAGGAATAAGTAAATTTTAGTCACATTGGCCTATTTGCAATCCTATTAGGGAAATAATCAGTGTGTTCTGAAAGCACACAGGTCAGCCCATTGTCCAGTACATATGCTTCACTCTTCAGCACTGAAAAGCAGACCAGGGCTGAGACCACTGGCAGTGGTTAGCGAGCAGAAGCTTAAGTGTCCTCGGCTCCTCTGGGAGTTCCATAAATGAACCTCGGGGCTCTCTGAAGGCGGTGAACAGGCCCAGCATGCAAATGCCAAGTCTGGTCTTCTTCCCACCCTAGCTATCTCTGACTTATCTAGAAGTCGACTTGCCCTGTGCTGAGGTGTGCCTTGGAATGGTCATGAGAGTAAGATAGGTGACAAACAGCTGGTCAGGACTTCGAAAAATTCAGGAAGGCAGCAATTATTCCTTCAGTATCCTGCCATGCAGGCTAGCCAAATATTGATGACTAGAACCAAGTTCCTTTGGTCATTTTTTTTCTCTTTAAATAAGTTATAAGTTTAATAAAATGTATAATGTGTTATACATTTTATTAAACTTATAACTTACTTTATAGGAGTCCATTTTTTAGTGATTCAGAACATGGAATAAAATTCTCCCTTTTCCCCACAGGACCTAGAGTTTCTTTTGCTCATTAAATATCTGTAAGACGAGGTATAATGGATTATGTTGGCCTGCTTGTAAGGAGCCCTTGTCCTAGCCGAGGTCTTTTGATGCTAAGAAGTTCAATGCTTTTTACATTCTATGGCTAGAAATTTACTTTTAGCAGTGTCCTTCCACTTTGAGGGGCACTGAGATCGAAGGCCAGATTCTCTAGATGGGTGCAGACTGAAACAGGGTCCTATGTATCAGCAAGCTTTGAGGACAGATTCACCACCATTCAGGGTGGGTTCTGATGGAATAGCCAATGGGATGGAATCAGAGGAGCCTCTAGAGCAGAACAACACAGTGTATAGGGGTACCTTTATTTTAAAAAAGGATAGCATTTCATACATATCTGCTACATACCTCATACAAGAAGAAATGGCATATCGGGTGAAAATTGTCAGATGAAGATTCATATATTTGCACAAACACACACATACATACATAAATACATACATGCATATAAAAATAAACTGTATACATTATATTCATGTGTATATATTATATATGTATTATATGCATATATACAAATACATATGTATACGTGTGTTTACACACATACAGACATGGGTATGTGTACATATGGGACAACTAGGTGTTGCCATGGATAAAGTGCCAGACTTGGAATCAGTAAGTCTTCTTCCTGAATTCAAATCTGGCCTCAGACACTAGCTGTGTGACTCTGCACAAGTCACTTAACCCTATTTGCCTCAGTTTCCTCATCTGTAAAATGAGGGGGAGAAGGAAACAGCAAACCATTGCAGTATCTTTGCCAAGAAAATCCCAGATTGGGTCAAGAAGAGTCAGACATAACTAAAAACGATTGAAAATTCTCTCTACATACATACATACATGTATACACGTGTGTGAGTGTTTATGTTCCTGACTATTCAATTTGGCTCACAAAATCTGACAATTGACAAGAAAGGTCAATTCTGTACGAATTTATGCATGTTTCTATTTAAGTATACATCTGTAGCTGTTGCCTGTGTTCTAGAGGCAACCGATGGTGCAGTGGGTAGTACACCAGGCTTCACACGGACACATGCATGTACATATGTACATCATTCAGACCTAGTATAATCAATGAGTTAAGGGTTGCCAGCAACAAAATGTATTTTTGTATTATGTATGTATGTCTATCTTTTTCAGTAAAAAAGGGATCAAGCCTAACAGAAATGAAAAAAGTTTTAAAAGGTATTTTTTTGTTTTTGTCCCCTCTTAGTGACTAAAAAAATGGGAAAGAGTGGGGAAAACCTCTGGCGCAGTTTTGTAGCTTTTAGTTTGGATTTAAGAGTCCCTCCCCAAAAATACTTTTCTTTTTCTCTTCAGTTTGAAGAACTCTTAGAAAACTTAATTGTAGGGAAGGGAGGTTATTGTTGAATCATTTCAGTCATGTTGACTCTCTGTGACCACATTTGGGGTTTTCTTGACAAAGATGATGGAATAGTTTGCCATGTCCTTTCTCCAGCTCATTTTACAGATGACGAAACTAAGGCAAACACAGTTAAGTGACTTGCCCAGGGTCACACAGCTAGTGAGTGACTGAGGTCACATTTGAACTCAAGTTCTCCTGACTCCAGGGTTAGCACTGTATCTACGGTGCCACTTAGCTTTTCCAGGGAAAGCAGGTACCTCAAGGCTGAAGCAAATACAATTCTTTTGAGAAAAAAATAATACTTCCTTTTTTTTTTTTTTTGGCAGGAAGAGTTTTATTTGCCTGACCAGAATGTGCTAAGCTGAATGATTTGGCAGAGTAAAATTGCTTAGAAACTAAAAGCATATTCACCTAAAAGGCATTAGAGAGAAACAAAAGATTAGGTCCAACCATGCTGCTTGAGGTTCTTAAGTAACAAACCAAGTTGGAACATGTGGGTTTTGTGGCAGAAAGAGAGACTTTACCTGCAAACCTGAAAGTTTCACTTCTAATCATCCAGTAGTAAAGATTCTGGAATGAACTGGAGAAATTTTGCAAAAAAGTATAAGCCATGTGAAACTGAAAAGAAAGTCAGTGATTTAACTTAAGTGTACCAAAAAGAAAATGAAATTGGAAATCCCTATAAAGACCAACATACTGTGACTCACAATAGAATTACTTTGGGTTAAAGAAATCCCTTGGACAGCCAATAGTTAAAAAAAATAATTCAGATTACTCATTGGAAGGACAAATAGTGAAGCCGAAGCTTAAATGCTTGTGGCCACATAATGAGAAGTCAGGATTCACTGGAAAAGATCTTGATGTTAGGAAAGATTGAAGGCAAAAGAGGAAGGGGACAGTAGAGGATGAAATGGATAAGTAGTGTCTTTGAAGCAATGAATGTGAGCTTGGACAGACCGTGGGAGATAGAGGAGGACAGAAGGACCTGGCGTCTTATTGATCTCGTGAAGAGCTGGACACAATTGAACGACTGAGAATTAACAAAAATCAGAGTTAGAAAAGAAGGCAGGGGTGGGGATAAGAAGAAATTAAAGGTGGTTTAAACTAGGGCAGTGTAATCTAGAAGCTAAATTCTAAAAATATTTTTAATTTTTCAGAATATATCTACATGGTTCAATGGATAGAACGCTGGCCCCTAGAATCAGGAAGACCTCTGTTCAGATCCAGCCATAGATACTTACTAGCTGTGTGATCCTGGGGCAAATTACATAACTTTTGCCTCAGTTTCCTCATCTATAGAATGGGGATAGTAACAGCAGCCACCTCCCAGGGTGGTTGGGAGGATCCAAGGAGTGAAGTGCTAGCTACAAAACAAGGCGGTTTCAGTGGATCTGTTTTCCCGGAGACATGCCTGTTTTTTGTATTATGGCAGTAATCATAACCCCACTACCACGTGTGCCAGGCTAAAGTCCCTGGTGCTGCCAGAAACAGAAATGTGAACATTTCTCCTGAGGTACTTTACCTTTGTGTCATAACAACCTGCTGGCTGAGGGTCTGTTGATCTCAGGTCCCCCCGGCAGCAGATGGTATTACAAGGATCTCCTTTGATGTACGGATCATTCTTATAATCTAAGAAAACAGAAAAAGGGAATTGAGAAGTTAAAAGGAGTAAGACGCATCATTATCCACAGTTGGCTTTCTGGTCTCATTCCAAGGGAAAGAGACCAGAAAAATCAGAAAAGCAGCCGAGAAGAACATATCTTCTCTCAAAATATTTTCATGTTTCAAAAATAAATAATGTGGAATCTTGGACGTTTTGTTCCAAGAAACAGAAAATGGGCAATGGCAAGTACCAGATGATATGTTCAACCAACTCACAATCTTGGAACTAGTCATGTGAAGCCATTTTAAGATGTCTCCAGAGTACCCAGAATTCCAGGTACTCTGCAGATATCTTAAGATGGTTCCACAGTTTTGAAAATATTAAAAACTACCATCTCGGGGTGGCTAGGTGGCACAGTGAATAGAGCACCGGCCCTGGAGCCAGGAAGACCTGAGTTTAAAACCAGCCTCAGACACTTAACACAAAACTAGCCATGTGACCTTGGGCAAGACACTTAACCCAAATTGCCCTAGCTTCCCCTCTCAAAAAAAAACAAAACAAGACAAAACACAATATGGCATCTTGGTCATTCTGTTCCAAGAAATAGAGAATGGGCAATCCTTTGCCTCTATAAATAGCTACTTTATCACTTATAACATCCATCTGACCCAACATAACTGCCTGACCATATTTATTTCCATACGAAGTAAAGAACCAGTGCTGTAACTTTGCTGAGTATCCTTTCCATGCTATTGTTAAGTAAACTTCTTTCTGATAAATGTTGAATGGTCTACAAGTGTCGTGTTTCTTTATAATCCCCCAAATGAACTACTGGACCAGCCTAGGTCAGTCCCAACCCATAAGATGGTGATTCTCTTTGTACATAGCTGAGGTGGAGCAGAGGAGAACTTATGTGGGAGCTGAGTGGATTGAGGAGCTGGGAAGTATGGATATTTAAGGAACATCAACATTGAAGTGCACCCGATTATAGGGGAAGAGGGACATTATGAACACACACTAAGTGTAGGAGTGAATGTGATGGAGGAACCAATGATTATACCAAGCATGTGCACTTTGGTGATTTGAAAAGATAGATGCCATCAACAGAAATAAAGGAGGTCAGAAAAGGGTCACGTTTGGAGAGGAGAAAAATGACTTCTGTTTGATATTTGGTAAGTTTGCGAGGTCCATAGTGTATCTAGTTTGAGATATACAAGAGGCAGTTGGTGCCATGGAACTGAGGCTCATGAGAGACTAGGTTGGGATAAGTAGATCCAGGAGCCATCTGCATAACTGATGTGATAATTAAACAGAAAAGTGAGTTGCTGAGGTCACCAAGAATGAGTGCAGAGGGATTTAATAGATAGAGCTTTGGACTTGCAGTCAGGAAGACCTATGTCCAAATCTCACCTCAGACAGTAGCTATGAACCTTGGGCAACCTCAGGAGTCTCAGTTTCCTCATTTGTTGGAATCAATGTCCCTCTAGTTCTAATTCTATCATCTTATGGTCATATGAGTGTAGAGAGAAAAGAGGGCTCAGGACAGATTCTTAGGGGACACACACAGTTAAAAGACATGTTGTGAATGAAGATGGACCAAGATTAACAGAAAAAAACAGAGAAGAGAAAGTATCTAGGAGTAGAAGGTGGTCAATAAGATCAAATGCTACAGAAAGATGGAGAATGATAGAAACTGGGAAAAAACGATTTTTGGTAAATTCATTTTGTTTTCTTGGGAAAGTAAATGTGTTAGTGAAAAGGTAACTGAACATATCTTACACGTTTTGTTTTTCCTGTTTAAATATTTTAAATTATTTTATTATTTTTAAATTTTAAAATTATTATTTTTTAAAATTATTTTTAAAAGTCTCACAACCTCTGAAATGTCTATTTTCTTTTAAAAGAGTGTGGAATTTCACTTGTCTCAAGTGGATTAGGTGCTGTGCTGCCCATACCCTGGATGAAATGTTGCATCAAAATCTTCTACAAGGAATGCATAATTTAAGGACAGTTCTTATGACGTACAGGTAGGAGAATGGAAGCGTTTGGAAATAAGGTTCTTAAGAGAAGGGCATTACATACTGTTATACCGCATGATCTTCTTCATGGATTCTATGTCGGTCACTCCTCCCTGATCCCGGCGGAAGATTTTGGCTCTTGGAGCTAGGTCATAAGAGTAACTCAAACCAAATTTCCGAACCATCATTGGGTAGCCACTCAAATTGTAAATCTTCTTATGAAAAGGAACATTGTAGGATGGCCAATATCCTGAGTATAGGTAGAATTGAAATTGAAAATGGGGAGAAGAGTTGGAGGGAAGAAGAGACAGAGAAAGTATTTGTTGTCATTCATTTCAATAATGGGAAAAGTTACAATGAAATTATACCAGGACACAAACTGGTACTTCAATAGGCCCTTCTTCTTGGACCATGTCTGACAGTATAGGCACTATTATGCATCCATAGTATGCCATCTTTCTTCTTTTCTAGAAAGAGTCCATTTAATCTGTAGTCCTCAGGAATGAAGATCATTACATTAATCTAAATCCTGATGTCTTGTAGTTCAACCAAAGATCTTAAAGCAATTTATAGACTAGGAAATAAATATTCTGGGGCCACACTATAATATCACAATAATATTCACAATCTGGTGGAATCACCCCAAAAGACAGATGGTTTTGAATGCCCCTTTGGAGGAATTTAGGTGCCAATGTGTGCTCCCCCAAAAGGCTTATCTAATGGTATGGCCACAAAAAATAGCATAGCTCTAATTCCTTAGAATCTTAGTTTTCCTACCTCAAGTAGTATCTGGTAATGGGAGTCAAACCCAGTTATTTTTCCAAAGCTGACAGAAAAGGAAAAGACCTGGTTCTAAGCAGAACCAATGTGATGGTTGAGATGGGATAGGAAGTGACATCATGAACAGGCACTTAACTTATTTTGAAAGGAAAGAATATCTTGGAGGCTGGTAGGTAATAACAGTTGGGATCTGGATTGGGTGATAAATTTGGATTAAAGATTCAAGGAAGAAAGGTTACTACAGTGATGGCAGTAGAGGAAGAGTCTGGAAGTGGCAACAGGCAGCAATGAGTATTCTAACTGGCCTACCAGGGAAGGGGAAAAGGGCATGAGAAAAAAAATACAACCAGAAATAGAAATGATGGCCAGGGATGCAATGTCTTCCAAGTGGAGTCAGGTCCTAGCAAGTGCCAAAAGACAGAAGGTACATGAAAGGAAGAGGTCTAAAATGAAAGGAAGTTTGCTAATTATAGACTAAATAGAGATCTAGAATAAATATAGTATAATATAATCTAATTATAGGTTAAATATAGGTGTTTGCTAATTATAGACTTAATGGAGATCCAGAATAAATGTGGTCTAATACAATCTAATTATAGGCTAAATATAGATGTTTGCTAATTATAGACGAAATAGAGATCCAGAATAAATATAGTATAATATAATCTAATTATAGATGAAATAAAGATCCAGAAAACATAGTGGAAGGGATGGGCAGATGTTGAGTGGGACACTGTGGGAATAGGGTTGGGATGGGAACAAGGGAGGGAGCAGCCACATTAGTCTGGGAAAGGGGTGGGAGTAAGATAAACACAGCGAAAGTCAGGCTTACAGCAGCAGATGACTAAGGAATACTTTTTCAATCAATCTATTCTATAAAACTCCCACTTCTCAGATTTAGATACTAATTTCTGTAATTCCCTTGAGAATTACTTGTTCCATTTGACATATGGGGAAACTCAGAACCAGTGAGGTTTTAAGTGACTTATTCAGCATTATTAGAGGCCAGGCTCATTTTAAAGGGGTGTGAAAAATTATGAATGACTAATTACAAGGTCTCAGTCTCTAATTGCAGCAATGCAGAGCAGATCTCAGCACAGAACAATCAGTTGATGACAGCCTAGTCTAATTTTTTCCGGTCTGACTAGTAAAAGTAGACCTCTGGTGAGTACATACCTTTCCTGAGAACATCAGTTTGGTCTGAGAATTCCACGAGCGAGGGGATTTGCTCCACAATGAAGAGTGTTTCATTGGCAAGACTGTCATTTAACTTCACTTTTTTCAGATCAAGGATCATGTACTGGTTGTTATAAGTGCCTGAAATGGGAGAAAACATGGAGGAGTGACTTAGGCCCAAAACAAAATTTATACATACTAAAGAAAAATGGTCTTGACTGGAAGTTCTTTTATAAAGTTACTTACCAGAGTTGTATCTTGAAAAGATATTTGCCCACCTCTTGCCACCATCTGCCATCATGTTGGCAATACGGACCCTTTGCCAGGCCAAAAGAGATTCTGGCACCACCTGTTTTAGCAGGGTATAGTTAAATACAGTGTTGGTGGTCTGCAACATGACCAAACCACTGCTGAGAATATAAAAATCATCCAGAGATTCCAAAAAACCTAGAGAAAAATAAACAGTACAGAATCATTTTTATTTTGCCAGATTGTATGGTCATAAAACACTCCACAAAAGTTAAATGTCAGTTACTTAACATTAACTATATTCAGGGGTGTGCTGGAACCAGCTTGAGCAAGTATGAGTGAGATTATTGACACTACAGATAATTGGCAAATGTTACAAATCAGGGCTTGATTTATTATTCTGTTGTTGTCCAAATTTGAGAAAATGATGGAGAAAGTGTTAGTAATGCAAATTGAACTTAAAAGTGTGACATTTATACATTCCTGCCCCACTCCAAAGCTGGTTGTTAAACATTTACAAATATAGCCCTGAATGAAGAGATCTGGTGAGTTTAGTGGACGGATGTGTAGGTCTGCCCTTTCCCTTTTGCCCTTGACAGACTTCTTGTCAGCTATTTGGCACAGGTAGCAGACTGACACTACAGTCAGTGAGAGGCTGGTATGTGAGCAAGTCATAGAAAGTTTGGGGAATCAGATTTCTTAGGTTTTCAGCAGCACAGTCTGAGTCTCTCTGCCAATAATGATGTGGAGTGTTAAGGAGACAAGATAAGAACCAAGAGCTAAGATGTAAGCTACCAACTCAGTTTGTGGGGATCATTACTGTTGAGAACTCCAGAATGCCAGGGCCTGTTAGCTATCATGGAGTGCAGAGGAAAGGTGAGCAGGGAAAGGGAAACAGACCTTTGTTCTCTCACTGACTCTGCTTTCCTGTATAAACTCTAAGGTCTATCTATGATAAGGGTCCAGGATATATCCCTCCCCTTTCTGAAGTTACTTCCCATGACCTGAAGGTAATCATTCAAAGTTGCAGGAGGAGACCAGAAGACTATGGGGATGAATGTTCTAGGCAAAAATGACTTTATTTCTTTTCCATTTTTCTCTATGTAATAAACTTAGTGACCACAAAACACTTGATCTGAATCTAATGAACATTAGTTATGACTAAGACAGAGAAGATTCCAGATATGGAATGATGAGGTAGTAAACCATAGGTCTTTCATATTTTAATAATCTTTTTTTCTTAGAACTACATTTTTATGTTTTTTAATTAATTTATTATTAGTTTTCAACATTTATTTCCATAATATTTTGAGCTTCAAATTTTCTCCTCCTCCCTCTCTCCCCCCTTCCCCAAGATGGTGTGCAATATGATATACAGTCTCTATATATACATTCATATTAAACATATTTTCACATTAGTCATGATATAAAGAAGATTAGAACTAATGGAGGGAACCAGGAGAAAGAAGAAACAAAACAAAACAACAAGAGAAAAGGAGAGCAAATAGTGTGCTCCCATTCACATTCAAACTCCAAGGTTCTTTTTCTGGATGTGGATAGCATTTTCCATTGTGAGTCCTTTGGAGTTGTCTTGGATCCTTACCTTGCTGAGTAGGGCTAAGACTATCAAAGTCAGTCATCACACACTGTGGCTGTTACTGTGTACAATGTTCTCCTGGTTCTGCTCACTTCTCTCAGCATCAGTTCATATAAATCTTTCCAGGTTTTTTTGAAGTTTGGCTGCTCATCATTTCTTGTTTTTTTTGTTATTTTTTTATTTTTGCTATTTTGGAGGGCAATTGGGGTTAAGTAACTTGCCCAAGGTCACATGGCTAGTTTTTTCTTATTTTTTTTCTGTTAAGTGTCTGAGGTCACATTTGAACTCAGGTCCTCCTGATTCCAGGGCTGGCGCTCTACTCACTGCACCACCTAGATGCCCCTGCTCATCGTTTCTTAAAGCACAACAGTATTCCATTTTATTCATATACCACAATTTGTTCAGCAATTTCCTCAGTTGATGGGCATCCCCTCAATTTCCAATTCTTGGCCATCACATAAAGAGCTGCTATAAATATTTTTTTCACATGTGGGTCCTTTTCCTGTTTTTATGATCTCTTTGGGGTGCATATTTTAATGATCTTGAGCAATATTTTATGTCAATTCCTAGGCTAAAATTTAGAACTGCTTGGTTCCTTTGTTGCATCGACAGCAATAGGAACAAGAATATATGAATGCCCTCTAGTGGCCAGTGCAAATATCACAGCCTTTTATTTCAGCAAGGTCTTTCGCAGGTGCTTTGACAATGCTGATAGGACTACTGGGCTGGTGACTGTAGGATATCACCATCTGGTGGATAGATTTCATATTACAGTATCTCCTTTGTTAAATTGCTTTTTATGTAGACTTAAGGGCGGCATATGAGCTGGCATTACAGCCATGCCTCCAGTGTGGAAAGGATTCAATTATCGATGTAGAAGATTCCCAGATGTGTTTATCCAGCCCTAACCTCTCACCTGGCTGCCAGTCTCAGATTTCCAACGGCCTGTTGAACATTCATTCAATGCTCTAGAATTGGATATCCTCTAGGTAGCTTAATCTCAACATATCCAAACCCAAACTCATCATCTTTCACCACAAACCCTTCCCTCTTCCTAATTACTGTAGAGGACACTACCATCTTCCCAGATACCGGAACTCGCAACCCAGGCATTATCTTCAACTCCTCACCTCCGTAACCAACCAGTTGCCAAGTCCTATCAACTCCATCATCTTTCCATCTCCTATATGTGTCTCTTCTTTCCTCTGTATATACCCCCTTCTCTCCTCCAGCACTGCCGATTTCCTGGTGCAGGCCCTTCTTTACCTTATGCCTCGATTTTTGCAGTTGTCTCATGGTTGGTCTCCCTGCCTCAAATGTCTCCCCACTATAACCCATCCTTTATTCAGTTGACAAAGTGGGCTTCCTGAGGTGCAGGTCTGACCACACAGCCCCTCTATTCAATAAATTATGGTGGTTCCCAACTACTTCTAGGATAAGGTGGTAACTATAGGATAAAATACAAAATCCTCTGTTTGATTCTGTTGGTAGAATTGTAAACCTGTCTAGCCATTATGGAACAATTTAGAATTACATTTAAAATGCTATGAAAATGTCCATATTGGTAAATGAGCAAGGACTTATTAAGTACCTAGAGGCAAATGTGGTACATCGCAAGACTTTGGAATCAAAGCAGCTTCCTAGATCTGCCTCTCACTACCCATGGTCTTGCCAAGTCACTTAACTTCTATGGGACTCAGTTTTCTCCTCTATAAAATGAGGTAGGAAGGGGAAAGGGTAGACTACATGGATGCAGTAAATTACCTTCCAGTTCTAAATCTAGGGTCCTACGTGCCAGGTATCATGTTGGGTATTGGCAAGGCAAAGACAAAGCAAAATAGTCCCTGCCTTCAAGGATTTTATATTCTATTGGGAGAGACAACACGAACACATATAGTTATTTACAAAATAAGTAAGTTATATACAAAATCAATTCAAGATGATTTTGAGAGGGAAGAGTTTAGCAGCTGTGGGGTCACACAGAAGGTGATACTTGACCTGAGTTTTGAAAGAAATCAGGCATTCTAAGAGGTAGACAGTGAAAAGGAAATGCATTCCTGGCATGGGAGACAGGTGGTGCAAAGTCACAGAGGCAGGAGATAGTGTTGTTTATGAGGAATGGTAAGAAGGCAGTGCAGACCTTCTCATAGAGTCCACTATAGAGTCTGTGAAGACAAACATGCAAAGGTAGGTTGAGACCAGATTGTTTAGGGTTTTAAATGCCATACTGAGGAATTGATATTTGATCCTAATGATAATAGGAAGCCATTGGAGTTTACTGAGTAGGAGAATGATAGAATCAGGCATGTGTATTGGAAAAAGCTGTACTCTGGATGGGTTGAGGAGCAGAACAGCTTGAAGCAATGAGCTCAATTAAGAGGCTGGTGCAATAGTCAGGGCAAAAGGTAATGAGGACCTTAACAAGGGTAGTGATAATATGAGTGGAGGGAAAAAGATGAATGTGAGATGTGTGGTGGAGGGCGGATTGACAAGACTTGGCAACTGACTTCAAATGTATGATGAGGGAGAGTGAAGAGTTGAGGGCAACTCCAAATTGGAGATGCCCTTGAAAGAAAGAGGGAAATTCCAAAGAGGGGTTGGTTTGGTTTTTCAGGTGGCACAGTGAATACAGCACCGGCCCTGGAGTCAGGAGGACCTGATTTCAAATCTGGCCTCAGACACTTATTAGCCATGTGACCTTGGGCAAGTCACTTAACCCCAATTGCCCTTCCTTCCCCCCTCCAAAAAGAAAAAAAAGAACAAAATGTCTAATAAGCAGATGTCAGGTTAAACCTCAGGAGAAAGTCATCTCTAATGAGATGATAACCTTATGGGAGATGATGAACTCACCAAATGAGCCTATAGAGATAAGAGAGCTATAGAAATAAGAATACAGAGTATATACCATGGGGTATCTCCTCCAGTTAAGGGGGGAATATGGATATCTGTTGATCCAGGCATCTACCCCAAGGAGTTCAGAGACAGAAAGAAAAGGTGTCATATATACTAAAACATTCATTCATTTATATTTTTTGGTGGTATCAAAGAACTGGAAACAAAATAGGCATTCATCAGTAGGGGAAAATGTGGTTTATGAATGTTATAGAATATTATTGAGAAAGGACAACAATGAAGAACTGATACACAGTATGAGAGAAGCAGATCCGGGCAAACAATAGAAACAATTAAGACAAAGATGTTAATGGAAAAAAAAAACAACAAAATAAAACTGAACACTATAATTATAGTGATGAAACTGATTCTTCCCTAGAGAAGAGTCTAGGATGTATTCCATGCTGCATCTGAGACATGCAGACAAAGTGTTTCAACATGGTCCCTAGCCTCAAGGAACTGGCAAGTTAGTTGGGAGGCCAAACCAATGAGAAGCATCATGAGTAGGCGACAGATCTAAGGTCATGAAGATTTAGGTTTCAGACCTGCCTATGACATACTAGCTCTAAGACCCTGGTAAGTAATTTATCCTCTCAGTGCCTGAGGAACTCTCCAAGATTGGAACAGGAGTTACTGATTTGCATTGGTTAAGGGATTTTTCCACACAGGGAGTTGCCCACATTGATAAAATCACAGATCTATTACACTCTTCCCTCCCACCCCCGGATATATGAAAGGCACTATGCTAGGCATTAGTGCGTAGCAATTTTTGTAGTTGGGTGTAATGTAATGCCAAGCAAAGGCAACTTCCCAGGTTCAAAATACCAGCATAGGTGCTCTCTATTTTATTCAGTGACAAACCAAGAACAGAGAAGATCAAAACATGACATCATTCAAAATACAGCATTTACTAAGTGTGATTAAATAATCTCCAAGTACTACCCCACCCCAGGACCTTCCAATCATTCAATCAATTACAAAGTCCCTTTTCTAAATACTTCTCCACCCCTAGGCTATACTTTAATTAAGTCCACCACAAAGCCCCTCTTCTCAAATGGAGATTAGTTTCCAAACATAAGGTCAAAAGTTCCCCACCCCTGGATCACAATTGAATCTACCCCAGAGTTACATCAAGTTTAAACACAGCACTTAATACCCAAATGGAGGTCTTTTCTTCATCTTGACACGAGGCAAGTTCTCAGCAATCTTAGTTCCTGGGGAGACAAGGCTTAGCAAAGCCACAAGATACATTGCCAGTCCCTTCATGAATTTATCCTCTGTCTGTAGAACAGTCCTAGAACCCCTGAACACATTAGCAAAGCCCTCTCCCAGGATTTCTGTAAACATACAACAAGAAAATCCTTCTTCAGGGCTTCTGAACCAACAGAAAGGCTCCCAGATCCCTGCAACAACAGCACTGTCCTTCACCAGTGGACAGTATTCACTCTGTCTGCAGGACAGTCTCCAGACCCCTGCAACAACAGCACTGTCCCTCACCAGTGGACAGTATTCACTCTCTGTCTGCAGGACAGTCTCAGGGCTTCTTAACCAAATGCCAGGTTCCAGGACTTCTTCAACAGGACAGTCTTTCGCCAGTGGACAAATCTGGCAAAATAACATCAAAACAGACAGACAAAGTACCAGCAAAACAGCCATGTCTCCTCAGTCCTTGGCAGCTCAGGGGGGCAGGTCTCAAAAGTCCAGGGCAATTCAAAGCGGCCACCAGCAATTCTCTTAGCCTCTCTCTCTCTCCACGAGGTGCTGCCTCCAAAAAAGATCTTCCGCCTCTCTCTCTCTCTCTCTCCAAATCTACGTCACCAGCTCCTCCCAGTTCAGGACTTTCTTTTCACATCAACAAGCCCATCCCACAGGTGGGATTAACAAACTCTGGGTTTTAACACAATCAATTTGAAAACCAAGCTAATACAGGGGAATCTCCACATTCCATTACTATTGGGGCAGCACAAGCTACATCTAGGTTAAATGGCATAGAATATTAAAAGGCTCTCTCTCAATCTGGGACACTGGGTCCTGGGCTGCTGGGAAGGACTATGTCTTGTTCTTCATGAATGAATGGCAATTGAAAAAAAATTATTAAACTAGATCCTGCCTCTGACACTTACTAGCTGTGTGACCCTGGGCAAGTCACTTAACTTCTGTTTGCCTCAGTTTCCTTAGTTGTAAAATGGGGATAATAATAGCATCTACCTCTGCAGGGTTGTTTTGAGGCTCAAATGAGCTAATCTTTGCAAATTACTTAGTAGGGTGCCTGGCATACAGCAAGCACTATATAAATGTTGTTATTGCTATTATTATTATTTTTATTATGCCAAGCATGGGAGTTACAAATACATTCTAATAGTTACAAAAACATTCTAATAGATGACACCAAGAGGGGAATATGTTCTGAGAAGTTGTAGGGATAGTGAGGGGATCCACAGGAGAGCTGATCCCTTCTAGGAACAATGACAACATAAAGTATTACAGTTACATTGTACACTGTTGAAAAGACAGAATTATGGAAGCTGACTCTTAAAAGAGATTTTGTTTTAGTAGACCCGTGATTTCATTGGCATAAGGAACTATTGAGGAAGAAAATCTCTCAGTGAAGATTTGCACTCACTCTACAACTTAGGGTGTAACATTAATACAGTTTTATTCATGTTAAATGGTTACAAAGATATAAATACTATAATAAACAGTGGTGGTATCCGTTGTGGTCTGCCCACAGCTCCTACTGTACAGAAGAAATATAACAAATATAGCATTTTACCTGGAAAAAGTCCTGAAGTTTACGGAAACACAAGGTGTGCAGATTGTGAGTTATTATGAAGTGACATCGTTTTCTCTCTTCTTGTGGTTTCTCACAGACAAAATTGTACATAAATAAACTCAAAATCTGTGTTATGCTCAAATTGCTCCCTAGCACATCAATTGCATTGGAACAACTTCACATTTTCCAGACAAGTGTTGCAGCAGAACTGACAGGAGTGTACTGTCTCTGGCCTCTCTGTGAGGGAGTTGGTGGATACAGGCTGTATTCTCCCCCTATTACCATTCCCATGTAGACCATGGACTCCATTTAGGTGAGCTTAGGCTTGGTCCTCTGGCAGCATTTTCTGCATTCTCCTTTCTTGAGAAGATGACCAAACATCATCTTCAAGATGGATGTGACTAAACTTGGATGTGACCTTGTGATCTGAAGACCTTGGGGGTCAAATAAATGGAACTGGCTGTCAGTAAGGGAAACTTCAGGATCAGAGAAGCCAACCACTGACAAAGGGCTTTGCCCAAGCCTGGACAGTTTTACCAGCAGAGGAATACTGGGAGTTGTTTGGACAGCTCAGAGCCAAGGTGAAATGCAAAATGCTTAATCTCAGAAAATGTTTTATGAAACTGTGGATGAAATTTAAATTTCAGCCTGCCAAGATATTTGAACAGTAGTTGTAAATTAAGCAAAGGAATGCTGTTTTAAGTTGTATCATTTTGTGTTTGCAAGTCTTTTGTGATTTAGTATTTCTTTTGTGGTAAGAAATAAATACCTGTCCCAACCTGATTCCCATTATACTTGGAGTACCTTTTTTCTCCTCAACTTGGGGAAGAGGCAGGTACAAGTCAATAACCTCAGCTGTAAATAATTTGTTCTCAAGGTACTGGGGTAGGGGGCTAAAGAGTAGAGGAATGCAACAACCTAACTCTCCTCTTATCTCCCCCTCTCCCCAAGAATGAACCAAGTCTGGACCTCATGCCAGGGTCTAGCAAAGATAAACCCCTTAAAGAGAGGGAGTGGGCATAGCGAGGGAGGAGGGGGTGCCTAGCCCCTTCGGACCAACAACATTTCTTTAATAGTACATACCCATACATATTAAAGGCAATATGGTCTCACCAAACTAAAAAACACTTAACTAGCATATGCCATATGTGAACTATATATGAGTAATGGGGCAAGTGAATTTGATGTTAATTGAAGAAAGTGAGTCATCTGGAGGTACATATTCTGACAGGGTGGGGCTCAGGGAAATCATCTTACACCCAGTTAGTCATCAATAGTTTGGAAGGGGAGATGGGATTTTTGGAGCTATTGGAAAGAAGGAAGGAGAGATCTTTATAAAATGAGAGGGTATAGTGTTCTAAATAGGGTGTGGGTTTGAAAGAAGGCTGGGAAGCAGCGGTGCCTTTTCTGGCAAGAAGATTGTGATTAAATTAGCCAGAAATAAATGGATTGAGTTGGTTAGTAGACATGGTTTGATATGGAACTGTTCGCTTGTGACATACATATTATAGCCACAAAGTCTTAACTTCAAATGCATGGAGTAAAGTCAGTGAAACATGTTAACTGAATCGTATTCAATTCCATAAATTAAAAAAAAACAACAACAACATTCTTATTGAGTGCCTACTAATTTCAGGACAGTGCTGCAGGGGATGCAAATGTGAATGAGATGTGGCCCTGTCCTTTAAGGGGCTTAAATCTGGTAGGAGAAATGAGTCAAGTCCACAAATAGTGGGAGAGAGGGGGAGAAGAAACCAGGTGTGGGATGGATTCAGGAAGCAGGTCAAGGTGGAGCTCAGAATTCGTAATAGGAGAGTTAGGAGTATTTATATCAATTTCGATATTTCTTCTATATGTAGTTGGATTGTAATTAAATTAGTAAGTTAAAATATACATACTTACACTCGTATAAATTCACCTATGTATATATCTATAGATGAAATCAGTTTGTTAAAATACACACATGTACATAAAGCCATTGGTGTAGAAATGTGTATACGTGTAGCTACATTTGCACATGTATAAGTTCTAGCACACTGATTTAACATATGCAAATATGCATGTCTATACATGTTTCAGCCCATACCAACCCATACTACAATCATTATCATCAACCCATATCAACCCCTACTACATATGTTTCAACCCACCAATTTAATAATATTTTAGATTAGAAAACACAGACAGACAAACACAAGTGAGGGAGTTGTGGCCAATGTCTTGGAGACTTCTTGTATTGCCACAGATAACCTTCCCTCCTTTCAGAAAACGAAGACCCAAGCAGCAAAAATAATTACCACAACTGAAACTGCTGCTCATTCATTCTTATTATCCTAAAGGCAGGAAAGATTTAGCAATAAGAACTTTGCCCATTTGCAATAAGATGAACTGGGCAGTGCCCAGGGGTGCTGGGACTCTTCTCAAGTACCAGTTGTTTGCACGTATATTGCCTGAAACATGTGGATGCATCCAAGAAAAAACTGGCTTGAGCTGAGTGAAATCTGAGATTCATGGGAATCATTATTCCTGGAATGCTGTAATTCAGTGAACATTTTCCAAATAATGTTTCAACATCTGTGGTTCTACCCACTTCCCTGAACAAGAAAAACTCCCAAGAACTTCCAGTGAGTCTCATAGTTAGATTTTTAAGGGCTGTCCATTATAGAAATGTCCTCTGCTCACGTAAATCAGCAGTTCATCCTTCTTAGCTGTTTTTCACTAGTATACAGAAATGAAAAATGTCTGACCATAGAATCTCCATCTATAGTAAATATAGCTACATGAACACACATATACACATGCACACGTACAAACATACATACCCATCTATACAGACTCAAACCCTGTGGAATATGTGCAGAGCTACCTTGTCTGCTTATGGGTGATATCCTGCCTCAGAAATGAAAGACATGGGCACTTTGGAATAATGAATTTATTAATCCTTCAGTCCCATGACTGTGGCAGGAAAGGTGTGTGTGTGTGTGTGTGTGTGTGTGTGTGAGAGAGAGAGAGAGAGAGAGCAGCAAACTGAGCAAATGGCAGCTAAGAAGTGTTAGATAGACATGAACATATAGACATAGGTATATTTATAGCTATATCTACATAGATGAAATCAAGATAAAGACAATAACATATTGAAAAACTGTGGTAAATATAGAGATAGGTTTATCTCTAAAAAGAGATATATAAAGATAAAAACTAAAATTTATAAGAAACTGTTAAAAACATTCAACTATAATTCAAAGTAGATTCCCTGATTGTTTTAATTGTGAATTGTTTTCCTTTGTCACAAGGCAGAGTTCAGTCTGGAAGGGAGCGGAAATTGACTGATTAAAAGAAAAAAGATCTCAATAAAATATATTGTAGGAAAATCTAAAATGCTCATGCTCACTCATAATCAAAGAAATACAAATTAAAATAATTTTGGGATATAATAATGTGCATCCAATTAGCAAAACTGATTAAAGTGGCAACCCAATGCTGGTACAATTGTGGAGATTTAAATAGATAAGTTCATACCTTGCTGGTAGAATTGCAAACTCCTAGAATCTTTTAAGAAAGCAATCCGATAGTACATTACAGAAGTTATAAAAATAATAATTTCCTTTGACCTAATCATTGTATTTCTAAAGATGTATCCTAAAAGCATTATCAAAAAGAAATAATGAAAAGCTACCTATTCAAAGATTTTTTATTGTCATTTTTTATAATTGTATAATACTGTAAACAAACAACATGTGAATAGAGGAATGGTCAAATTAACTGCGGCATGTTAAAATAACGGCTACCATAATGTAATTTAGATTGATAAGTATGAGAAATAGACTTTATGAATGAATTCAAAGTAAAACAGAACCAGAACAATAGAATAAATATTTACTGTTATCATACATACAAGAAAACATGGAGGATTGATGGACAAGAAGACTCCTGAGTATTGATACTGACCAGGTGTTTGGACAATTTGCATGTTGAAATTCCATTTAAAAAAATTATAGAGTTGGAAAGGATTCCAAGGGAGGATACTGAGCCCAATCCATTCCTGAACATTATACCTAAGATCACAGCTTTTGTGATTGCCATATCATATCATTTAGTTATTAAATTTACAATCCTCTAAAGCCCTTGGATTGTGTGTATGTATGTGTATGTGGGCAAATCTGTTATCTAGCGTGTACTTCTGAAGTTGGCATTTTGAACTCAAGTATATGGCCTTACCTTTATTCCAATTAAATTTCATCTTACTAACTTTAGCCCAATATTCTATCCTGGTCAAGGTTTTTTTGACCTGGACTATATAGTCCAACATGTTAGCTAACTGTTGTCTATACCTTCATCCAAATCATTGATGAAGATGTTAAGTAGCATAGAGATAGGGAGATGGCCTTCCACATTGACACCAACCCATGAAAAACTACTTTTTAGATCTAGTTATTCAGTCGTTTCTAAGTCCACCTACTTGCACTATGGTCTTGCTCTCATTTTACTATCTTGTACGTATTGACAGACTTTGTCAAATGTTTTTATATCACCCAGGTACACTATACCCACAGCATTCTCTTTATTGACTAGCCAGTTTAGTGATCCTGTCAAAAGCAGGAAATAAAGTTAGTATGGCAAACCAGTTTTTGACGAAGGTGATTCTTTGTGATCACTACTTCCTTGCCTAGATGTTCCTAACCTAGTCCTTTGATGCAAAGTTCTAAATATGTTCTAGAGTTTGGCCAGGAATGGAATCCAAGCTTACTTGTTTGCAAATGTCTACTCTTTTCCTTTTTTGAAAGCAATGACAGCATCTGTTCTTTTCCCAGACTTGTGGCATCTTTCTCGGTCTCTAAGATCTCCTCTTATCTCATATTCTAAATTCCTATTATTCATTTAAATTTTTGGAATGTAAATATATGTAAAGTACCTTTGACTCATTTGATTGAGAGTTAAAGTTAAGTATATTATAAATAATTTATTTTAAAAAATAAATTGCTAAAATAGGAACTTCTAATATGGAGCAGAACTCTCCTGGAAAGGTCAAAATAAAGCCCATTGTTTAGAGGATTAAAAGAAGTGAGGGTAAGATAGAGAACATATAATCTTGCACAGTTCTCCATCACTGATGGCACCTCATGAAACTTTTCATCTGGCAATGGCTTCTCCCCTCTTTCTACTACAAAGTTCCTCCAATCCTCAAACTACCTAGACATTTTCCTTCCCCAGACAACTTTCATCTGCTAAAAACTATGCTATGTCTCTTTTTACTCACTCAGTGGACTTCCTCTTCCAATTTTCCCCTCAATTCTCCCATGTTTTCTGAATTCCAGATAAACTGAATGAGCCTGAATAAGATGAATGAGCCAAGGCAAAGTTCAAGAATCTGAACTGATGGCAGTCCCTCTCTATTAGGTGTCTCCCACTTGGGAAATAGAAAAGCTCTAAAAATGTCTCTAAATATATGCTCCAATTGCTGCTACCTGCACTGCTATTCCTATGCCTTGACAGTTCCTGGTGAAGACATTACCTTCTACAGCGGGCACAAAAATGAAAACCTTCTATTGGTCCACATTTTAAGGACTGGGATCTAATGTTCATACATATCAGTGAATGAACCAGTTCCAAACTGGATTCCTATGTATAGGCAGCCCTGTTATTTATTGTTCCTACATTCCTTAGTAATCCAAAAATCTATTTAAAAATCTCAATTCATTCAAGTTGTATTATCAGATCCATCCTTTCCAAGGTCATCCCACTCTGGGTATTCATTCCTGTAGACAAATCCCAGAAAAGAATTCTGAGACATCATTCATTGGGGCAAACTCGATCCTATCAAAAGTGAGGTACATCTCGCATATTTTAGTTATCCACAAGGTGGCACTTTCCTTGAATCATCACTCAGGAGTCACTTTGGTGTGGTGTAGCCTTCCAAAAGGTGGCAGTACCCTCCAATGGCCACCAGAGGATGCTTATCCTGAAAATGCTCAGACTACTTTTGACCATAACTCTACTCCACTCCATCCTACCCCACAACATATATACATCTTTTTTGGTACAATGGACAAGTTTGGATTTCAAACTAGGACGTGATATGAAATATTGCTTATAATAATAATTATTCAAAGAGTAAATCTATGACTTTAACTACTACCGAACATCTAGAATCTTTTTCTTAGCTGAACTATATCCCCTCCTCTTTTCCTCTCTCCTCCTCTGACATTTCCATAGAGCACTAGTATTCAACATACTGCGACAAAAAGGAGAGGAGAGATGAATAGCAAAAAGTAAAGAAAATCTGTTAAGCATTTGTAAAGGAGCCCTCTTTTTCCAACCATCTCTGGAAACTTTAGGATGCTGGCAGATCCATCCACAGCCACCTGCTCCCACAGGCTACAGAAAAGACAAAGGAAAGGGTTGCATGTCTTGAATCCCTCTTAGGAAAAGGGATAACAAATGGGAAACAAGAGAAGTAGAGGAGTCCAGTGACAGAGAACTGATTTCCTCTTCACCTTGCCTATTTTCAATAGTCATCAGTCCCTGCCTCTGGACTTATCTCTGCCATACTCATTTCTACCATCCAAGTCTCTAAGTGGATTTGGGGAATGTTGGCTATGGTCTCCTTTCAGCATCTTTTGACTCACTGATGAAGTCCCAAACTATGGCAGAGAGGGTGACCATAGTCTGGTCATCTCTCACTCTAAAGCCAGCTGCCATTCCTTCACAAGACAAGCAGCCATGCTAGCTCCAAAGGCAACTGCCACGTGCCCTAGTTACCTATATATTGAGTATAAAGTCCCTAATCGCAAGGGCTCATACATGTCACAGCAGTTTCCCACTGCTGGAAGACTCAGAGTAAATGAAAGAAAACGGACTCGCAAACTTTTGTGCCTGTACACTGATCTCACTAACGTCCTATTCTTTCTCTGTAGTAGAGATAACCTAAGGCAGGGTGGAGAACCTGCAGCCTCAAGATCAAATGTGGCCCTCTAGGTCCTCAAGTGTGGCCCTTTGACTAAATCCAAACTTCACAGAACAGTTCTCTATCCTTCTGCCTCAGTTTCCTCAGCTGTAAAATGGATATAATAATAGCACTTAACTCATGGGCTTGTTGTGAAAATCAAATGAAATAACATTTGTAAAGTGCTTTATAAGCCTCAAAACACTATATAAATGTTAGGTATCATTATTAATACATGAAAAATACAGAAGAAAAAGAGCCATTTCCCTAATAGACAATTAATTAAAGGATATGAATAGGCAGTTTTCAAGAAAAGAAATGCAAACCACTCTTTCTTTAGAGGATGCCCATCAGCTGGGGAATGGCTGAACAAGCTGTGGTAGATGAATGTAATGGTATACTATTGTTCTAGAAAAAATGATAAGCAGGCAGATTTCAGAAAAACCTGGAAAGGCTTACATGAACTGATGCTGAGTGAAGTAAGCAGAACCAGGAGAACACTGGACACAGTGACAGCCACAGTGTGCGATGACTGACTTTGATAGACTTAGTTCTCAGCAATACAATGATGTAAGGCAATTCCAAGGACTCAAAATAGAAAATGCTATCCACAGCCAGAGAAAAAACTATGGAGTCTGAATGTAGATTGAAGCATTCTATTTTGTTTCTTGTGTTTTTTCCCCTTTTATTCTGATTCTTCTTTCACAACATGACTAATGTGGACATATTCTTAATGTGATTGTATATGTATAGCTTATATCAGACTGCATGCATCTTGGGGAGGGAGGAGCAAAGGAAGGGGGAAAATCTTATAAAAGTGAATATTGAAAAGTAAAAATAAGTAATTTTAAAAAAAAAGAAATGCAAATTATCAAAAACATATGGAAGAATGCTTAAATTCATTATTAATAAATGAATTAAAACAAGTGAATTTTAATCTCATACACATCAAATTGTCAAAGACGACAAAAGATAAAAATGATGCATGTTGGAGGATCTGTGGGAAGAAATGAACACTAATGCCTTACTGGTCAAGGTATGAATTGGACCAATCAACTATTTGGAACTATACTGGAAAAAAATCATTAAAATATTTGTATCTTTTTACCCAGTCATAGAGGTAAAGATTCCATATATACAAAAACATTTATAGAAGAACTTTTTGTCACAGCAAAGAATCGAAAGCAAAGCAAGTGTCTATCAATTGGGGAATAGGTAAACAATTTGTGGTATATAAATATAAATATTGTACCATAAGAAATAATAAATATTAAGAATTCAGAGAAACTTGTGAAGATTTATATGAAATGACATGGAGTGAAGTAAGCAAAGCCAGGAAAATGCAGAGTACAATGACCACAATAATGCAAAAGAAAACAATATTGAAAGACATTAAATCTGCCATCAAAGCCATCACCAATCTTTCATTACAAGGACTATTTATGAAACATGCTTCCCACCTCTTGGCAGAGAGGTGTTAAACCCTAGGTTTAGAATGAGGCATTTGTGATCAGACATGGTCAAAATGCTGGTTTCTTTTACTTAAACTCATCGTTACATGGGTGGGTTCTATTGAGTCTGTATAAGTATGGTGGAAGGGTGTGGGGGAAGGGGGAGCATTTAGTGAAAAAATAACAGCAATATAAAGAAAGGATCAAAACAGAATTAATTTTAAAGCTTTATTAGTTAGCTTAAAGCTAATTTCCTTTTTTGACATGCCTACTAGATGCAGATCAGGGGAATGCTTTAAATATGGTCTTACAAAAATTTTAGCAAAACATTTAATAAAGTCTCATATGATTTTTGTGGGCAAAATGAAGAGATGGAGAGAGGCTGATAAATGAGTGGGAAGTGATGAAATAGAGTCAATAGGTATAGACTTATACTAGGAATTTGGCTGTGAAAGGGAAAAGATTTAGGCTGATAGTTTGACCGAATGGAAGGGTCAAATAAAGGCCTTTTTAGTACGAGAGAAAGAAGGTGAGTTAGAAGAACAGAGCAGTGAGAACAAAAGTCCAGTTGGGTTATTATTGTCTGTGATGCTATGAACAAGAGAGGCAACAAGGACAAACAAGTGTTGACAAACCTGTATTCCAATCCTACTTGTGACACATACTGGCTATGTAACGAAGGACAAGAGACTTAACCTATCAGTACTCCAGCGAGCTCTTCCAGATTATAAGTTACAGATCAGGTCCAGACCTGATTTTTTTCTAGGAAATTTTCATTTTGGAAATTCCTGATACCAAAGAAATCTAGTCCCCTAAGACCCTCTCAAAAAAGTAAGAAAGAGAAAGAAAGAAAGAAAGAAAGAAAGAAAGAAAGAAAGAAAGAAAGA
>NW_027186350.1:6977348-7012931 GCF_028583685.1 Petaurus breviceps papuanus
AAGAAAGAAAGAAAGAAAGAAAGAAAGAAAGAAAGAAAGAAAGAAAGGAGGGAAGGAGGGAGGGAGAGAGGGAAGGAAGGAAGGAAGGAAAGAAGGAAGGAAGGAAGAAAAGAAAAGGTAATAAGATAATAGTTATTGGTGTGACTATTATTATACAAAAAGCCCAGGCTCCTGCAATTGATCCTAACTCCTAGGGTTTGGTCCCCTTAAATATTTGTGGCTCAGAGCTCTGAGACCTCAAGGTTCTTGGTGGAGTCTCAAGAGAGAATATTAGGGACCTGGGATCCTCCTCTAAACTGAGCTGCCTTTGGCTGCCATCTCTCACTGCTTGCTAAATAAATGAAATATTTGTAGTCACCAAGGCTCTCAATCTTAGTGTCATCATCCACACCTCAATTCTCTTTCACACCCCACCTCCAGTAGCCAATCTGTTGCCAAGTCCTATCACTTCTGCTTTCATGCCATCTCTCCTTATATGTTCCCTTCTGTCCTCTGACCCAGGCTCTCATCACCTCTGGCTTGGACTATTATAATAGCCTTCTGGTTCGTTTGCCTACCTCGAATCTCTTTCCCTGATCCTCTACTCAGCTGTCAAATTGATCATGGCATCATGTCACTCCATTATTCAATAAACCCCTGTGGCTCCCTATTACCTCCGGAATCACATATAAAATCCTCTAAAAAAGCCTTGATAACTTGGCCCCTTCTTACCTGTCCAGTTATCTTACACCATCTCTCCACCATGTACTTTATGACCCAGTACCACAGGTCTCCTTGATGCTCCTCACAGACACTCCATCTCCTGAACTTGGAGAATTTTCCCTGTCTGTGTTCCTGGCTTCCTTCACATCTCGGTTAAAATCTCATCTTCTACAAGGAGTTTTTTTCAGTCCCCCTTAATGTTAGTAATTGACTTCTGTTGATTATTTCCAGTTTGTCTGGTACATATTTTGTTTGTACAAAGTTGTTTACATGTTGGTTCCTCTATCAGACTGTGAGTTCTTTGAGAAAAAGGGCATTTTTTTTTTACCTTTCATTGTATGCCAGCACTTAACATACAGCCTGGCACACAGCAGGCACTTAATAAATGCTTGTTGGTTGACTATGGTGCTTTTTAGAATTATTTAGTCTTTTATTGTGACAATATATTTATGCAGTTGAACTGCATTTTGGTCATTGGTGTCAATTTTATTTCTGGTGTCCATTTCCCATTGCTGAGTACTTGTGTAATTGCTTTTCTCATTGTTATTCTTGTTTTTGATTAGTTCTGATCTTTGCCCTGACAAGCTGGAGGCATGACTCTACACAAATAGCTGATTCAGGGATAACTCCATGGGTGTGCTGGTAAATGCTTAATAATCAGTTCTCTAGAAAAAAAAAAACCTGTCTGCCTTAGATGGTTCAAAGCTTAATCTTCATTATTAATATTTTCTCTGTCACTTTCTTAAGTCTAGGAAATTAAGAAAACAATAAATCAAACCCTGATTTGTAGCATTTGCCAGTTTTTGAGATATAAATGATCACACTGAAAATTTCACAGCTGTCAGTAGCTAGTTCAAGCTGATTCCAACACAGCCCTAGATGACTCCCATTTCAATAAAAAATCATTTTCTTAACTACTTAAAGTCTATTTCATTTGTGATGCTTTTTGGTGCTTATTATGCCCAGTAAATACAAATTCTTTCCTCCAAATGAACTGTTCTTGATGCAAAGTGAAGTCTATAAATCTTTGGTCTTACTCTAATGCCACATGTGCACAGTGACCCACGTTTCTTTTTCTTTTGAGGGGGGAAGGCAAGGCAATCGAGTTTAAGTGACTTGACCAAGGTCACACAGCTAGTAAGTGTGTCAAGTGCCTGAGGCTAGATTTGAGCTCAGGTCCTCCTCACTCCAGGGTGGGTGCTCTATTCACTGTGCCACCTAGCCACCCCATGACCCATATTTCTTGAAGACTATGAAAAGTGGAGCATTAGCTCTCACGGGTCCTACCATGTTGGCAAGGCTTTGAATATGGCCTAGGGGATATACTGGGTCTTCTTTTCAACACAAGCAAGTCTGTTACCAGTACACAATTGTGATGACATCTTTTGGCTGTTGCAACTCATGAAACAAAGAAAAATACAAAATGGCCCTCAATCCCAGGTGACCCCTTCTGCTTCTTCAGCGATGGTGTTATATGGGGAAGAGGGTGCAAAGAATCATATTTTTAAGCATATGTGAACTTTAACTTGACTTTTGATATTCCAAATATGAGTTCTTTGTCAAATGAACTGATCCTTGCTGGAGGAGGTCAATCATATCAAACTTGATATTCTTGCTATAAGCAAAACCAGAAGACAGAAGGATGTTGCAATTACTGGGAAGGATGAAGGGTGAATACTTCTTGGGGAGGCAAATACAAGAGGCAGCAGAATGCTTTAGGGAATGTCCAAACACAGCAAGAAGAATCACTTCATGGGATATCTGGTCATCTCATATTATAGTTTTGGCAAATATGTGCAAAAAGGCAAACTTGAAAATAAGTGCAGCTTAAGTACAACATCAGTTACTGAGGAGGAGGAGGAGGCAGAGAAATTCTACAAGGAACTAAATAAGACCTTCCAAATGAAATCAGCATTTACTGGGCTAGTCACTGATTTCAATGCAAAAGTTGTTAAAGGTGAGGATTATGAGAAATGGACAAAAATACATGGCTTAGGATGGATGTAAAGATTGAAAATTTTTACAAGCACACAGTAAGTTTACCTTAAGTTTAAACAAAACAAAACAAAAACAAACCCAGCATTGAAACTGAAAGTTCCTTGGGGTCAGAGATGGTTTCATTTTTGTCCTTGTATCCCTAGAGCCTAAGGGGCAGCTAGATGTGCAGTAGATAGACCCCTAGCCCTGGGGTCAGGAAGACCTGAGCTTAAATCTGGCTCAGACATTTACTAGCTGTGTGACCCTGGGCAAGTCACTCTGTTTGCCTCAGTTTCTCATCTGTAAAATGAGCTGGAGAAGGAAATAGCAAACCACTTTGGTGTCTTTGCCAAGAAAACCCCAAATGGGGTCATGGAGGGTTGCATACAGCTGAAACAATTCACTAATAATGAATACCTACAGCCCCCCTGCATTGTCTGATAGGCAGCAGATGGTTAATAAATGTTTGCTGTTTGAATGATGGATTCTTTGAGTTTTCATTTTGGAACTATTCCTGCCAGTCCTCATCTGAATTCAATATATAACACTTTTCTCTTTCCAATATCAACAAGTTCAAATTATATCATTTTTGGAAAATGTCTTTTTGGACCAATGTGATTGCTATAAATGCAAAATGAGTATCATGATTTTTAAACATTAGATTCCTCCTTCATGTGGAAGACTTTGGAAAATATTTTTCTCTATAGTAAAAATATTAATTCAGAGAACTGGCTAGAAAGGTTCTTATTGCATCATCTAGTCCAATTCCCTCCATTTAAAGATGTTATGCCTCTATTGTGAGCTTTATCACAGAGGCATCAGACTGGGAAATGACTCTTCTAGAATTCACCAGTTTGACAAAATATTTTTGAACTGGCCTTTGGAGGCTTCTGTGAAGAGAAAACCAAAAGCCTGTCCATCCTGTTCATGTCATACAGGAGGAAGAGTGATGTAGCTGACTTCCAGATTCCTATTTCTCTGCTCCTTTCCTCCTGGACTCTGAGGCCTTGCTGTTTATGATTTTATCCCTAGGTGAAAACTGATGGAGTAAATAGGTATATTGTGGAGCAGCTAGACTGAGCTTTGTTTCCTTCTACTTCCCCTACTGACCGATAAAGAGGGTGTAAGCCTGACCCTCAGTTAAGCTGGTGGACAGTTTCTTTCTTGGCCCTCCTTCCCCTGAGAGACGTCCAAAGGTTAGAGGATGAAAGCAGATTATGGTTCCCATTGCAGACAGTTTAGGTAGCAGTTTCCTTGGGTCAATTTCATGCTCACTTGCTCATGATTGGCGAATCTGCTTTCACACGTGATGTAAAGAATATCAGGTAGATGACAGATCCTTGCCTAGGTGTAATTAATGGCTAATGTTGGGTAGAGATTTGGAAAGGGGATGTGATGCCTCTGAAGAAAGGGTTGAACCTGCTAGGTGATGCAGTGAATGAAATGCTGGACCTGGACTCAGGAAATTGAATCTGGCCTCAGATGCTTACTAGCTCTGTGACCTTGGGCAAGTCATTAAATTCTGTGTGCCTCAGTTTTCCTATCTGTAAAATGGGAGTGATAATAATAGCACCTATTTCACAGGGGTATTGTGAGGATCAAATGAGATAATATTTGTAAAAAGCACTCAGCATATAGTAGGCACTGTATAAATGCTTATTCCCATCTCCCCATTATCTCTACTTCAGCCTGAACCCAGGTCGAGGGATGGAGGGGAAGGAGTAGACACTGAATTTTCCACAAGTAAGAGAGACAAAGAATAATTATACTCCTAGGCAAATACAAGTTCATCATAAGAAGGAGAGTGTCTAATCTGAAGTCATAATTGATACCTAATCCTAGACCTAATAAAGGCAAGTTCTCAAGGCAAATGCAAGCCCAGTCAGCTCATGGAGGGAAATGGGGATGGTGTTTATACTCCATTGGACAACTCTGTCACAAGGGAGATTGTTCCCATTTCAACCCTCACCAAGATGAGAATTCAGAAAGGTTAAAAAGTCAGACGATTCCTAAGTGGCAGGCAGAGTCGGACTGGGAACCTCACTGTCCTAATTTCAGCACATTGCTGTTCCCATCCAGTTGTACTGCCTCAGAGGACACTAATCAGATTACTCATTACTAATTATGATTACTCATACAGGCTTATTTCAATTTCATCAAACATAATTGACTCAAACTCTTTGATTAGTGGTTTCTTTTTCTTCTGTGTCTACAATCCTGTATAATAATTATGACTATTTAGACTGAGGTACCATATGATTCTGAACCATGAAAGATGTTCCCTATTTCATATTTACTTGGCCAAGAAAACTAGATTCATAAATATTTTTAAAAGCTTTTCAAGTACCTTTTTGCTCTCACTTCAATAAGTGATTACTGAGCCAAATGACCATAACTGACATTTGGAACCAAGAGAACAACAGTTTTAATGCATTTAAAAGTATTAATTTAAATATATGGATGATGTCTTAGGAGCATGGTTAATAAAGTTAGAATTTCTCTAATACTTGAAAGGACTAAAATAGTATTTCTTTAAAAAAAACTACAATTCTAACTTTTCATAATATTAGACAGATCTTGCTCTCTTTTCTTCTCTCCAATAATTTTGGATCAGTGAAACTGATTAAATCTTGTTACCTGGATAACTGCTGAATGAATGACGAGAACTTTTAGTCATTGAATCTTTGATGGAGAAGTCCCAGTGTTTGTATATCCTCAGTGTAGATGCATACACGAACCAACTCGAGTGAGAAAAAAAAATGTTCTCGAACCCAGGAAGAACCTGTGGTCAAAGTCACAGCAAATCAAAGAGAAGCCTATAGAAAATGAATCAAATTTTTTTCAACAAAGGGTGGTTGCAGGGATTATAGGGATACAGGAAAAGAGAAGGACGCACACATCAATGTGTTATTTTCTTGATATTATTTCTTCTTTTCCCCAAGAAACCAAGTAGCAGTCACTATTTATGACATTTGTTAATACAGGGCATCCCAAAAGTCTTAGTGCAGTTTTGAGGTCTTTTTTTTTTTGCACTAAGATTTTTGGGACACCTTGCTTAGTTTGCTTAGGAGGTCCAAAATTAATAATTACTTTGATCAAAAGAAGCATGGTAGGAAATTAAAAATTAAGGCATGAATAGATATCCATCCTTTCCTTTTTTTCCCTCAAGAAAAAGTAAAGGAAAGATGTAGGTCAATAGCAGTTCACTACTAGGAAGCTCTATGGTTACAAAATACTTTACATATTTGCAATGCATATTTATATACGTGTAAGTATTTATATAAATAAATGTATATGTACATATACATACTCATCTAATTCTAAAAAAAAAATCTTAATCCTATGGATTAAGTAACCCAAGTACTACTTAATCCCCATTTTCAGATGAGGAAAAATAAGATCAGAAAGGTGAAGTAATTTGCCCAAGACCTACAGTCTAGTATCTACAAAACAGCATCCAAGGAGATTAAGGGTCCAGATTATCACTCTATGGGGAATGGAAGGAGAAAATGTCATGCCATTCCTCTGCTTCAAACTCTTCTGTTTCTTATTGGCTAGTGAATAAAGTTTCTACACCTTTGGCCGATATTCAAAGTCCTATATACTGTCACATTACCTTTCTTAGATCATACTAGTCTTCTCCAGGTATCCTATACTCCAGTCAAAGTGGGTTATTTATTAATCATGGTCCATACACCCCTCTCTCCCCCTAGTTTTTCCATCTCTCATGTTTTTGCTGCAAGTGCTACCTATACCTAGAATGCCTGGCTCATGCCTTATTCCTTTCATCTGCTGAATTTCTATCCATACTTTAAAGCTGCGATTCAAATATTCTTCTTCCAAAAAGTTTTCTCTAAACTCTGTTAGTAATAAGCTTTCCCTTGTTGAGCTATACCTAGATATAATACTTATAGCTGAACCTTTATAATATCTTTATTAATAATTATTTTATTGTGTTTATTATTAATAAATGAATTCAATAAATCAACAAATCCATTTATTCAAATGAATGATTGAAGATAAGCATTTTAAAACACTTACTATGTGGTGGGGATACAAATATAAAAAGGTAGATAGTCTCTGCCCTCTAGAAGCTTAAACTCTAATGGAGATGACAACATAAACCAAGAGTGGTAGTCAAGGAGTGTTATGGTCAGGAATGTCTCAGGGATTGTATGAAAGAGCAGTTGATTGACATGTATTTTCCAGGGATGGTATAGCACCAATGCAATATTCACAGCACCAATGGTCACTATAAATATCCCTGCATGGTGCTCAATTGCAAAATATAACAGATTGTCCATATAGAAGATGGAAGCAAAACATTTATTCAGACACCAGAAAACTGAAACCCAAAACCAGTAAACCAATTCCATCATAGTAGCAAAGAAGCTAATAAGCCATAACACAGCATGAAGCCACACCATCTTTTAGTCTTCCCACAACCAACATTTACTCACAAGCCTAACTGTCTTCCTCAGATGTGTCCTCTCCTCCCACCAGTCTAACTGCTCTGACTCCCAGCTTCTTGTGGGCTCTCCTCTCCCCTTCAGCAAACTCCTCCCACCACAGGCTCCATGTGATTACATTCAGCCTATTAAGGGGCAGTGTATATCTTCAAAGTGGGGAAGATCTTCAAATTCCCATTACCGTTATGGATGGCTGTAGAGATTTCATTACTATTCCCAGGGCTAAAAGTGAAAAGTAAGATGGGAAGGGGAAACACGCTAACAGATTGCATAAACATGGCTGTAGAGCAGCAGTGGCCATGGCAGCAAGATGAGTCTGGGCAAGGATAGTTATGGTGAATGCTAAACTTGGTATTGTTAATCCCAAGTCTCTAGATCAGAGTGCTGAATCAGTTCAGTAAGCATTTATTAAGCCACTGAGCTGAGTACTAGGAACCGAAGGTGGTGTTTATAATCTAAGGAAAAGGAGTTAAAATGGATATAGAGCAAGTCACCCTCTTTAGGTTTTCATTTCCATATTTGTAAAATAAAGGCTTCAAAGCTCACTTCCAACTTGAAATCCATGATTTTATGAAACAAGTAGGATGCAAGATGCAATATGATAAAGTCAAAGGAAAGGATCTACACCAAGTGGCATAGAAAAGATGAAAAGGGAGAACTCCCTCCTCCACAAAGACAACTATGCCCTATTGATATCTTGGCTCTCTACCAGCACCAAGGACAGTGATCTATGTATGAGCAACTTGATAAAATGTATTTTAAATAACAAGAGTAGCAATGCCAGCCCCTGTCATGCCTGAGAGTTTACATTGTACCACCTTCACAACAACCCTGTGAGATACAAGGATTAGTATCAATTTAGTAATTGACTATTGTATATCCACTGAAAGGTAGGTAGTGTGGAGGAGAAGGCAGACGTTGGACTTGAGTCACCTGAGGTCCACTTTGCAGAAAATCCCACAAATATGAATTTCAAGTATGGAAGGGGTTAGTGCTATTTGGCATACAGAAAACGTTTATAATATTTCACTTCTTCCAGGAGTAGTCATTTCATTGTTCTGAAAACACTAATACTGACTACAGTGTCTCCACACCTTTGAGATTTGCTGTGGTTGAAAAATAAATCATCTGGTGGCTAACTTTTTGGTGATCAGCCTTTCTAGCCTTAGGTAGACTAGTCCTTGGATTATAGACATAAAGTGATAGGACCATATCTCTTCCTAGTCCAAAGATTTGAACAATAACTCATGAATGGGCCCCAATGGGCAAACTATCTCTCCGTTACAAGAACAAACTGACTTCTATAACATCTCCCTTGTATGAACAGCACTATCTTGTACCAGCAGAACTATCATGAACTGATTTTCAGTTACCATATATAATCCAGAGGTCAAACTAAAGAAGTCAACTCCTGAGGTTATCTTGTTACAGACATAACAGACAAAAAAACATACCCCTTAGATGGTCCCCCCTCTCCAGTTCATCCCTGCCTGCCATTTCCAGTACTGAATGATGCCTGTGCTCAAGGTACAGAAACTGTATATTCCTCTAAGAGCTGACCACTCTTTGATTTTGCCCCGAACCACCTAATTAGCATACTTGGCACACCATTCACTCTCCTTTTTCTACATAAGCTTCACATCCCCCCATTATGCTGCAAGTTCCCTAAAGAGCACTATCCACGTAATTAGCATTATAATAAACTTTTGCCACTTGACTGGAAGACTGCTTGTACCTGCAAATTCTTTCCAGATGCCTCTGCTCTATACCGCAATAGTTTGGGGGTCTCTGCCCCCAAAACAACATCAGTAGGGCCTGACACTGCTGTGAAAGCCTTTAACAGTCCAGGGTCACCTCCATAAGGCATCAGAATTATGTTTTGGAGAAGTATGACACATAACATTTATGTAATTATATTAATCAATGAGAAAAGCTCTCTACTTTTCCCCCTCCATCTTTTATATACATACATGCATGTACAGACACAAAATGGTACTACAAAAAGCTTACCTTAATGAGGACAGAGCAATGACCCATATCATCTATGACAGAATGATTCTGTGTGACATTGGGTGGAGGGATTAGTGAGGGTATTAGGTCCAGTATATCTCCAACTGCATTCAGGAATTGGATCTGGAAAAGAGTCAAGGGCTGGGAAGGAAGAAGAAAGATTACAAGTAGTTTCAATTTCTAAAATCCAGGTAGTCATTTAATTTAATTTCTGTTCAACTGGGGTATTTTTCCTTTAGTCACAGGTTTACTAAGTTATCTTTCTTTGTTTAGAGAAATGATAAAGTCAGAACAGAGACTGGCATGCATATCTTGTGGAATCAGTTCTAGAACTTTATATCCTTACCCCAAACAGAAAGGGCTTACCATAATGCTTTGTGCTATTATATTTTAGTAATGGAGGTACCTAGCTGACAGTAAAGCAACAGAGGAGAGGCTAATGAAGCTTATTGACTCATAAAAGGCAGGAAAGAGAACGACAAGCTGCCTGGATGAGTTCTGGTTATTTGGCCTAGATGAACCATACATCCTGGTACTAAAAGCCCTGGTTAATGTGACTGCTGAGCCACTGTCAGTGATCTTTAGAAGACAGTGGAAATGGGGAGATACATCATGGGACAAGAGAAGGGCAACTGCTTTCCCTAAATAGTCTACTGGCTGCTGGCCAGCAAGCTTGACTTGAATTCCTACAAAAGTTCAAGAACATTAAAAATGCATAGGTGATCAGTGAACATTTCAAGAAAAGGAAAAGAGAAAAGAAAAGGTGAGTACAAAAAGCCAATGTGGCTTCATCAAGAACAAACTGCTCAATTGAATTCAGTAAGTATTTATGGGAGTTTTTTGTTTTTCTGTTTGTTTAGAACTGTGATTTCATCTCCGACACAGCTTGGCAACTCATCTCTAACATTCAATCTTAGAGGGTGGGCTGAGACATTCCAAGGTTAAGTAACTTATCCACTGACTAATGAGTACAAGGTTGGTGCTCTATGCACTATACCATTCTGCCTCTCATTAGTTCTTTTATCTATTAGTCAAGCCAGGCTAACTAACCCAATTTCCTTTTTTGACTAGGTAGCCTAGGGCAGAGGTATCTAAAATTCCCATATACCACCAGAAACAGATTAATATGTAATTAGGAGGGGTGGCCAGGTGGCACAGTGAATAGAGCACTGGCCCTGGAGTCAGGAGGACCTGAGTTCAAATCCAGCTTCAGACACTTAACATTTACTAGCCATGTGACCTTGGGCAAGTCACTTAACCCCAAATGCCCTATCTTCCCCCCTCCAAAAAGCAAAACAAAAATGTAATTAGGAAATGTTTGACAAAATAAAAATATATTACAATACAGATAATGTTAATTTGTGGTTTTCTAAATCAACACATGGCCTGTAGCTATTGTTTCTTGAAACTAATGGCTTGGGGGAATATTGCAGATATAGTTTACCTAGATATATTTTATTTCATTTTACTTTATTTTAAACCTGGGCCTCCCCAGCTTGTCAAGGCTTTAAGAACAAAGACCATTCATAGGTGTGGCCATTCCCACTACTGACTGGCATGAGAGCTCTGACATGCTCCATTTCTGAACTGAGCCAATTCATCCCTCCTCAGGCAGCCCAATAACCCAACATATTCATGGTAGACACTCTATTGGCTTGGCATGCTATAGCTCAGAATTCTTGAGTTCAAATAACCCACCAACTTCAGTCTCTCCAGGAGCACTGGGAGATTTTAGCAAAGCATCTGATGAAATCTCATGTTACTCCTATGGACAAGATGAATTAAGAGAATTATATGACCATATAATTAGGTGGTTTCAGAATGTGTGGAAAGGTTGGAATCCCCAAAGTCATTAATGGTTTAATAATCCATTTTGTAGGAGGCCTCCCATGGGGCATCTCAGGCACCTGTGGTTGGCCCTGTGCTATTTAACTTTTTTTTATCAGTTACTTGGTTAAAGGCATTCACAGAATGCTTACTAGAGTGGCACCTAATACCACACCTGATAACAGAGTCAGAATTCAAAGGGGTCTTCAGAGGCTAAAAAAGTGGGCAAAAATGAATAAGATGTCGTTTTACAGAGATAAATGTAAAGTCACACACCTGGGTTAAAAAAAAATCAATTCTACAAGATGAGAAGACATATATATAAAGAGAGGGGTTAATTTGAAAAATGATCAGGGGTTTTAGAAAGAGAATAAGGATTTTTATGGCAGCAGACATTGTGATAAGTACTTTACAATTATCTCATTTGATCCTCACAGCAACACTACAAGAGAGTGAGAACAGGTTTATGGGGGTTCATGACTATCGTTGCTTTACTTTCTAGTACTAAGGGTTGTATTCTAAGAGTTAACACAGAAAAAAAGTACACAGAATCATCTTGGTTTTTTTTATTTAAATGTGAAGTACATGGGGTGGTGACGGGGTGTGTGGAAGGGGAACATGGGAGCTACAGTTGTGAGAAGCAGATTTATATTCTCCCCATCACAAGCACTGCCCTCAGGTAACCCTGTTTGAAGACGAGTTACATCCCCTTGATTACACTCCCCACCCCACTTGGAGAACCACCCAAGCTGACAAGGTGGGTGTAGGTAGAGTAAGCAAGTCAGTTACAATTTAGGAAGAGAGAGCCTGGAGAAAGCTGGGGGTAGGGGTGGGGGGGGGGAGAAGGAGTTGGTGCCATATACCACACTGAAATTTGGGCTTTCACTTTTAGGAAGCTATAGTAATTCTTTCATGTGGTGAAAGCACCCTAAAATATTTTGTAAGTACTAAATGGTCACCTAGTAACCTAAGAGAGCTGATGTAGCTTCCAAAATGTCAGAAGTATTAGTAGCCTGGGAAAAAATATACACTCAGTTGGTGAGGGTTGTAAGGGGCATGAGGGAAGAGGAAGACGGAGCCTTTGAGACACCAATATGTGGTCACTACTAGGGAATTTCTGGGAATGGGGTGAAGGTAGAAAGAAAGGGGGCTGGTAAAAGTATATATATATCCCACCAAGCTTCATATTTTCCTAATTATTTATGCTAACTAGGGACTAAGCTCTGTATTTTTGGTGTTTGAGGACTTCAAGTGTTATCAAAACCCACTGGGCCAAAGTCCTAGTCACCCTTAGCTACTTAGGGTTCTGTAAAAAGCTAACGTGGGTTGGGGGTAGGGAGGGGAAGATTTACGTATTGTAGGAGAATCTTTGTCAATAAGCTCAAAACTCTAGGACAACAAGATTTTAAAAATCCTAATATGCTCTTATCAAAACTCTTAGGTGGCTTAACCATACTATAGCATAGTATGATGTAATGGGAATGTAAATTTTAAAGATCTTCCCTGCCCCTAGGCTAAAGTGCACCTGGAGCCTGGGGTGGGAGGCTTGTTTTTCAGTAGATACTTCTTGATTGGCCAGTGAGTCAAGAAAGTTGTTACATTCTCTGAGCCAGGAGAAGGCTATATAAGCCCTGATGTGTAGCTTTGTTTTGGGGCTCACTTTGAGAAGTGTTCTGTGATTTGATGACACTCTGGGAAGCCATTGTTGAGAGTCCCCCGGCTTTGAAAAACCCAGATGTTGATTTGGTATGGATGTAATGGTTGGACAGTTTGGAAACTATTTGATCTGTTTCTCTGTCTTGATAATTCTGTCTGTATATTCTGAAGTTCGGGGTGCTAACCTTTTTCCCCTGAACTAGGTAAACAACACATATGTTTGACTGATTAAAGTAAGCTTGTTAACCCATTTTGAGTTGCTTTCCTTTATCAGAGCAGATCCAGGAATCTGTGTTGGCAGACACCCTGGGGACGCTGGGGTGCTGCTGCTACATATGGATCTCTTAACTATACTATGGGTCTCTTAACCATACTATGGTATAGTATGTGTCTCTGTCCCATGCAAGGTATATTTTAAGTACAGTTCCTTAGAGTTCTTACCTTTTTCTGAGCTAATTTTGCCTTCTCTGCAGCTCCAAAATACAACCCATCAAGCTGTGAGAAAACATAGCCTGCGTGTCTCCAAAATGGATTCTTCCTGTTATTGCCAATCTGTTGTCGGGCCCATTCATCTTGCTTCCTAGATGAAAACCAAACTGGCTTTAGCTAAAGCAAAGCAAAATAATCCAATAAGGGAATCAAGAATCACCCACTTGGGTGTTATAAAGTTAACATTTGTTACATTCCTTGAAAAAAGATGGAGATTAAAAAAAAAAAAGAGGCTGTGATTCAGGACAAATCCTAGAAAGGCTTTTAAATTCCTTCCCAGCTGTTTGTCTCAGTTTGAGTTCCTGCCATTGTAAATGAATAAATGACTGGTTGGGGTGCTAGGCACTGGGGACACAGATATAAAAGGAAGACTGTCTCTAACTAGGAAAGGACGTTTTGATCTGGGATGGAACCACAGAGCAGCTGGTCAACATGCTTTTTCCAGAGGCAACACAATACAACGTTCTTCCTAGTTAATGTGGTTAGTAATCATAATATCACAGGACCATAGCATTGGAGCTGGAAGGGAATTCATGGATTATCTATTGTCAATCATTTACCAAAGGTTTGTTCCAAAGAAACAGAGTAGGGCAGCTAGATGGCACAGTGGATGGTGCTGGGCCTGGAGTCAGGAAGACTCATCTTTGTAAGTTCAAATCTGGCCTTAGACACCTACCAGCTGTGTGACCCAAATCATTTAACTGTGTTTGCCTTAATTTCCTCACCTTTGAAATGGCAAATCTCTCCAGTATCTTTGCCAAGAAAACCCCAAAAGGGCACAACTGAAACAACTAAACAACAGTGGTTACCCAACCATTAGGGGCAGCTAGGTGGCATAGTGAATAGAAAACCGGTCCTGGAGTCAAGAAGACTGAGTTCAAATCTGGACTCAGACACCTGACACACTTAATAGTTATGTGACCTTGGGCAGTCACTTCACCCCAGTTGCTCTGCCTTCCCCCTCCAAAAAAAAAAACCCAAACCAAAAAAGAAAACCCAATCCAAAACAAACAGAATCAGTTTCCCCCTTAGCAGATGGTTTGCCAAAGAACAAAAAGAATGGTGTTCACCTTACCAAAGGTTTGAATAAGGAAAAAATAGAATCAAGTTGTACGTGTGCTATAATGTGTTTATTTATTCTCATTAAGCCAGAGAATCATAAGTGATGGAGTCAGAAAAGAATTCTGAACTCAGAGGTGAACAAAATAAAGGAGACCCTTTATACATTTAGAACAATCCCAACTCAGGATGCTTGTGTCAACCAAAATTATAGTCTCCATATGTGTTTAACTATGAGAAAGGAATTTCTTACTAGGATAGGTTGTAAATATAATACGATAAGAGAATGTCAAGGTGTCAATTGAAATTATAGATCTAGGATGTCTGGTTTCTTTTATCATTAACATGATATAATATAACATAAAAAATCCCATTATTCAAGATATTGTCTGGTTCAAGGCATCTTGCCCCGGACAGTCATAAACAACAGAATACACCTGGTCAGCTTCATCTGACCTTGTAGTTGCTGACATAGGAAGGGACATTTTGAGTTCATTCAGAGAGCAAAGCAAAGCATGTCTGTTATGCCAGAGCATGCAAGACATTATGGTAGGTTAAGCTCAGAGTGGGCCAAAAATGTCTTTCTCCTGATTGGCCGATGCAGGTTTAAGGCCTTTCTCAGATGATGGATGTTCAAAATGCTTTGGGGAAGGGTTCACACTATCAACCCTGTCATTTATGGATGAGTTAATTGAGGCCCAGAGGACTTAAGTGACTGGCCAAAGGTCATTCAGGTAGTGGGTGGCATGAGCTGTGTGCCTAGGCCTGTGTGCATAAAGGCATGATTGTTAGACAATATGGACATGTACACATAAGCTCTTTGAGGGCAGTGACATTCTCACTTTTATATTTACATTTCTAACACCTAGAACATAGTAGGTGCATAGTAGGTTGATTATGCATGGAGAACTGAGAAAGACAGGTATAAATGATACAAAATAGTTAAGTTCTTTTCAAATAAAAACATATATGCAAACATGTGAATGTGTAAATGTAGGAAGTGTAAGAAACTCTTGGTATGGAGATTCCCTCCACCAATGGATCAGTTACTGAAGGAGAAATGTAAAGGTTAAGTGACTTGCTCAAATGTCTGAGGCAGGATAAATATACTGGAACAAATAAATCTGTTAACTTCACTTTTTATATATAAATCATTATATATAATAATAACTGAATAACTGGATACTTTGGAATAAATAATTCATGAGTTCTCTTATTCTCAATGCTAACAAATAACTCCTTTAAAGTCATGAATTACATCATAATAATAATAGTTAGCATTCACTGTCAAATATTGTGCTGAATGCTTTACAAATGTCTCATTTTATCCCCACAACAACCATGGTGGTATGTGCTATTATCACCCCCATTTTACAGATGAGGCAGCTGGGGAAGGCAGAGGGTGATTTGTCTAGGGTCACACAGCTAGCAAGTATCAGAGGCTGGGCTGACTTCAGGTCAAGTGCTCTATCCATTGTGCTATCTAGCTGTCTCAAATTCTAGATTTTTGTCCTTATATCAAGTAGTGTAGTATAGAGGAATGAGCACTTTGTTGTTAGAGGAGCTGGGTTCAAGTCTTGGTTCTGCCATTCAACTTATCTGGGCCTCAGTTTCCTCATCTGTAAATTCTAAAACAGATGCCCTCTGAGGTCCCTTGGAGTTATAAACCTTTGGTACTGTGATTCATGGTCACCTGCCCATAAACAGAAGATTTCAATGTCCTCCTCTTTTTGAAAATAGAGTCCTTTGACCTCTGTCCTATTTTCTTCATGAATTTCCAAATATCACTGACATTGAATCACTAATCACATTTTACTACTTCTTTTAGTTGGTAACTTGGAATTCACTGAGGGCATTCTCTGTTACTATCTCCTCTATTGCCTTGAAGCAAAAAGCTCTAAAAATTTATTAGCCTTCCTTCTGTCATTATCTGCTATTAACCTCTCATTTACTCTGAGCAATGGTCCTATCCTTCCTTTCTTTGATCTTCCTCTTACTTCCAGCAAAAACATTTTATAGTCTTTAGGTTCAACTCAGTGTGAGCTTTAATCTTCCCGACATACTATTTCCTTTGGTTATCCTCTTCTAATATACATTTCTCCTTATCTTCAGGCTCTCTCTCTCTCTCTCTCTCTCTCTCTCTCTGTCTCTCTCCCTCTCTCTGTCTCTCTCCCTCTCTCTGTCTCTCTCTCTCTGTCTCTCTCTCTCTTCCTCCCTCCTTCTTCACTGAAGTTATTTTTTATCCCTGTCTTCAGAATCTTATGATAGTTGCCTGAACATACCAAATTTCTCCACAGACTTTTAGCTGCTGGGATTTTGTCTCACCCTTTCTTTGAAGCCTCAAGACATAACACCGACTACAGAGGTCAGTTAGAGAACAGGGAAAGATTTGTATTGGTTTTCCTTTTTCCTGTCTTCTCCATGGGCAGGAGAAGGGGAGAGGGAATTGGCACTGAAAATAAAATTAAAGAGAAGTGAAAGGGTGTGGATAAAAGGAATAACTCCTGAACTATCAAAATTAAATCAGAAAAGCAAACTGTTATACATACTCTAAAAAGTCCTTCAATTTTTCAAAGGCACCAGGTTTCTTAATCAACTGTGGATACAGGTTTTCATAGTGGAAATACATGTGTCTGAAAGAAAAAGTGGAAATGTTACTTTAAAAAAACCCCAACAACTCTGTCTCTGTTGATTATAAAAACACAGGCTAGCCAGCAGCTGCATCTACTTTGCGAATCAGTCCTGTTCTTTATTCAGGAATAGCATCCGACTATCAGCTGCCTCTGGTAATGCAATGGACAAGACTACTATGAATTTCAGGTCAAGTTCAGATGTAGTTAATGTGATTTCAGGATCATGTCTAGGACAGATTATTTTTGGCCTACCTTTTAGAAATCCAAATTTCCCTGAGTGGAAATTTTATATAGTGGACAAATAAGGATATAATTTGATTTTCATGAAGTTTTGTATCATCTTAATTTTTCAGATTATAACCTTGAGGGCAAATGCTGTGTTGCTTTCCTTTAAAAAAAGTTTTATTGATACTTTTTATTTTACTTCATTGTCATTTCTCAATGATCGAAACTCACACAGATATTGACACAGACACGGAGAAAGATACACAGACACGCAAACTTTCCTTTATAACAAATAAATATGTGCCAAGTAAACAAATTAATGTATTGTTGTAGCAGCAAGCACCCCAAGTGTCCTCAGGGTTTGCTGCCACCACAGGTTCTTAGATCTGCTTTGTTAAAGGAAAGCAACTCAAAATGGGTTAACAAGCTTACTTTAATCAGTCAGACATATATATACTGTTTACCTTGTTCGGGGGAAAAGGTCAGCACCCTGAACTTCAAAGTACACAGACGGAATTATCAAGACAGAAACAGATCTAGTAGACAGATTTCAAACTGTCCAACCATTACATCCATACCCAGTCAACATCTGGGTTTCAATATCTGGGTTTTTTCAAAGCCGGGGGGCTCAGGACAACGGCTTCCCAGAATCCATATCAAATCACAGAACACTTCTCAAAGTGAGCCCCCAAAACAAAGCTACACATCAGGGCTTATATAGCCTTCTCCTGGCTCAGAGAATGTAACAACCTTATTGACTCACTGGCCAATCAAGAAGTATCTACTGAAAAACAAGCCTCCCACCCCAGGCTTCAGGTGCACTTTAGCCTAGAGGCAGGGAAGATCTTCCAAATTTGCATTCCCATTACAATTGTCCATGTCTGGAACTGTCTGTCCAATTCTGCATCTGAGTCCATCATTTCTCTGGTCAAGCAATGGGATCATCAGTATTCTGTATATCACTATATATCACTTGGTCAGAGTTGTGAAGTCTTTTTTTTCCTATTTTTAAAATGTTAGACTCAAATACTTGGACTTAAATACACAATAAAGAAAAGAAAAAGAAACATAAAATTTTAATTTTATTTTTAATTTAACATTGAAACTTAAATACAAGATAAGAAAAGGGAAAAAAAAAGCATGTCACGTACATAGCAGCATGTAAGAGGAGATTCAAAATATATAGCAATTAATTTCCATTTCAAGAAAACCTACATAATAAATACTACATACTGTGTTAAAATGTGCATTTTTTGTTTCCTTGTAAGTTTTCTTTTGTTCTCTGCTGTGTACTTTTTACTTTGTTTTTTTTCCCCTCCTTTCCCCCCAGTCTTTATTTTTTCAGAAACAGAAATTTGTTGATATCTTTTATATTACATAATTTCCCCCTGACATCTTTCTTCCTCCTCTCCCGGAGAACCAGTCTTTATAACAAGGAATTAAAAAAAAGAAAAAGAAGAGGAGAAAAATTCAGCAAAACCAGCTTCCTGACACCAGGCACTATACATACCCACTGGCCACCCAGATTCCCAGTGACCACCTAGCTTACCTTACTTTGCCAGTAAGTCCAAAGTTCTGAAGTTCATAAATGTGTGATCCCGTTTCTTTCTATTGATGAAGTTCATCATTTCTTACAGCACAATAATAATATATTATATTCATATACAATTGTTTAGCCATTCCAGTTAATGAGCATCTTTCTACTTCCTTGCTACCATAATGTGCTGCTAAAAACATTTTAGTGTCTATGGAGCCTTTTTTTTTTTTTTTAATCGTTGACCTCCCTGAGGCTTATGTCTAGCAGTGAAATCTCTGGGGCAAAAGGTAAGGACATTCTAGTCACTTTATTCGCATAATTCCAATTTGCTTTCCAGAATGAGTGTACACAGCTCTACCAACAATGCATTGTCTTTCCACAGTTCTCCCAACAATGACTCTTCCCACCTTTACCAATTTGCAGGATGTGAGGTAAAACTTCAAGGTTATTTTGACTTACATTTCTTCCATTATTAGTGATTAGAAGCATCCTTTTATATGGTTGTTAATAGTTTGCAGTTCTTCAAACTGTTCATTTATATCATTTGATCACTTATCTATAGGGAAAGGCTTTTGGTTTTATTTATTCTTATTAGTTGTCTATATTTGGGATGTTTTTGTTGAGCTGTTTTTCAGTTGTATATGACTCTTCATGACTCCATTTGTGGTTTTCCTGGCAAGGATTCTGGAATGTTTTTATTTCCTTCTTCAGCATATTTTACAGATGAGGAAACTGAAGCAAGTTAAGTGACTTGCTCAGAGTCACACAGACAGTACCTGTCTGAGACTGGATTTGAACTCAGGTCCTCCTGACTCGAGGCTCAGTCACTGAGCTACCAACATGCCCCTATATTTTAGATATTGCACCATTATCTTAGAAATTTGATACTGAGATTTCCCCCAGTCAACTACTTCCCTTCTTATTGTAGAAGAATTAATTTTGTTTGAGCAAACACGTTTTAAAGTTCATGCAGTCAAAATTGCCTTTATCCCTACTGGGTAAAGAATTGTTCTACATAGTTTATGCAAGATATATTATTATTTCACTTCTAATTTTTTATGGTATGGTCTTTAATATTCAGAACATGTATCCATTTTGAATTTATTGTAGAATATGGTATAAGGCCTAATAAATTCTGCCAAACTGCTTTCTAATTCTCCCTGTAGTTCTTATGAAATAGGGAGTTGTTTCTTAAGTAATTTATATTTTCAGGTTTCTCAAACACTGGGTTCTTGCTTTCAATTTTTTCTGATTCTTGATTTTTCTATGGTGTTCTATTTTTCTCTGTTTTAACCAATATAAAATATTTTTATCATAACTGCTTTATAATAGTTTTAGGTCTGGAACTGCTATTCCCCCTTTATTTCTACCCCTTCTTTATCATTTCCCTTTATATTCTAGCTGTGTTGTTCCTCCAAATACACTTTATTATCATTTTGCCTAGATCTGGAAAATATCCCTTTGGTAGTTTGAATGGTATAGCTCTAAATTTGTAAATATCTTTGGAAACATCATCTTCTCTATATTATATTGACATAATTCATCCAAGAGCACTAGAGTGTTTTGTAGTTATAGCTATGTAAGTTTTAAGTGTGCTTTGGTAGATTGATTCCTAAATACTTTATGCATTTTATAGTTATTTTGAATGAGACAACCCTTTCTAATATTTCCTGCTGGATTATGTTATTGCTATATAGCAATGCTGTTATTTTTGTGAGTTTATCTTAAAGTTTTACTGTCCACAATTCATCTACAATTTCACATTAGTTGAGCTGTTATCCTCCTTTCATGTCCTCCACAAAGGCAGTCATTTTTTTACTCTGATCCATTTCACTTAAAAGTCTTCTCTCACTTTCCCAACATGCTTGAGGAAGAGTAGACCTCATATTCTTCCCCTTCATACCTTTATTATCCTTCTTGTTAAAAATAAAAGGATATTAATTTTGCCCAATTTGAAGAAACAGGACTGAAAGCAGAACCACGGGGAAAACAGACTAAGGGAAAGAAAATGGCTTCCAAGTGTGATATTAAGAAAGAACAGCAGAAGTTTCCATTTAGAAAGCAGAACTGGACCATATTGCCTTAGGAATATAGTAGTACTCTCAGGTATAAAGAAGCTTCATTCACTTTTGGCTTTGATGTGATTGGACAATGATCAACTTCTGTCCTTCCTTTCCTCCTTTTCTTTCCACAGTGCTCAAAGGAGTATCCTTTTCCTCTGCTCCCCCAGTCAGCCCCAGCTACCCTTCTCAGGGACGTTGGTTGGCTGGATCTGTTATCTCATTCTTTCAAGTATTCCCTACGAAGTACAGATCTTAACTCATCCATCCATTTTCATTCCATGGAATTTTCATCCAAAGCCTTCGCATTAGGTGGATCTCTTTGTTATCTCTAGGTTGGCCATCATTCTGGCTTCCCACCTTACCATCCCACCAAAACTGCCCTCTCCAAAGTCACCAACGATCTCTAAGTTGTCAAATACAATGGCTTTTCTCAATATTCATTCCCCTTTGACACGACTGATCACTCTCTTCTCCCTTATACACTCTTCTCTCTAGGACTTTGGGACACTACCTTCTCCTGGGTCTCCTCTTACCTATCTGACCACTCTTCTATCTCCTTTATGGATCCTTCTCTAGGTCACACCTTCTAACCTTTGGTATTCCTCAGGGTTCTACTCTGGGCCATCTTCTCTTCTTCCTTTTTCCTTTCTTTGCTTTTCTTGGAATTAAGTTCAATCTTATTCAATTTTGCTAATTCAAAGTGAAAACCAAAAAAAAAATTAATTCATTTCAATAACTGAGCATCTATAATATGCCAGGCATTGTGCTAAGAACTGGGCATTCAAAGGTAAAACTAAAACAGCCCTTCCCCTCACAGAAGTTACAATCTTCTCTGGCATCCAGGCTAAAACAAGAATCTAAGACTGTGGGTACTATGCTATTGTGGGGTACTATGCTATTGTAATTGATCACTGATATGTGATATGTGGTGTGCCATTCTAAACTCTGGTCCCCACATAGAAAAAAAACGGATTCATTTAAAGTTATTTAAATTAAATTCCTTATTCTGATCACACAGAGGGCTTTTTGAATTTTTTATTAATTTATTTTGAGTCTTCAACATTAGCTTTTATAAGATTTTGACTTCTAAATTTGCCTTCTCTCTCCCAATCCCCCCTCCCCAAAATGGCATGCAATCTGATATAGACTATGCATGTACAATCATATTAAACATATGTACACATTAGTCACATTGTGAAAGAAGAATCAGAACTCTATTCCTTTTACACTACTTCACCTGGAGATCTCATCAGCTCCCACAGATATAATTACCATCCCTATGCCAATCATTTTCCAATCTACCTTTCCTGACCCAATCTCTCCCCTAATCTCCTGACATCTCCAACTACCTTTCACATATCTTGAATTGGATGTGCCGTAGACATCTGAAACTCAGTGTGTCCAAAACAGAACTCATCATCTTTCCCCCTAAAATTTCCCCTACCTCCTGCCTTCCCTATTACCATAGAGGGTAATAGCATCCTCCCAGGCCCCCAGGCTCTCAATCTAGGATTCATCCTAGATTTCTCACACACCCCCCTCCAGCCCCATATCCAATCTGTCACCAAGGCCTAACACTAAAATGGTAGGGTTTTTTTTTTTCCCCAGAAGATCTCCTAGTTTTATTCCTCAATCTCTAGACTTATCTCCTTCCTCCCTAGTAGGATAGCCTTGCTTTTTCTCTTTCCTTCCTTTCATGTGTTGTCTATATTCTCCATTAGAATGTAATCACCTTGAGGGTAGGAACTGTACCTTTTTTGCTTTTTTTATCTCTTTGCAGCAATTAACACAGTGCCTGGGACATACTAAGTGTTTAATAAATACTTTTAAAAAGTCGATTAAAGGCACTTTGAAGCAAAGGCAACACCAGAGGAAGTAATACAATTATGGAACTAAATTCTTTCTTTTTGATACAAAATCTTTGTAAGAATAACCTACACAAACACGCACGTGCACGCACGCACACACACATGCGTGCACACACATATCTTGAGAGTAAATTTATAAAAGTATGAGAAGGGAACAGACAGTTCCCATTCTTTCATAAAGGATATTCTCAACAACAGACTCATCTTTACAGTCACAAAGTTGACCAAAAGCTGATGAAACTCCCATTGTGTCTATTGTTTGCTGACTATAAAAAAAATTGATTCATTAAGGATGTTACTACTTCAATAACTGATGCTTCTGTGAACTTAACAATCATGAACAAACATTTCAAGCTACCAAGAACTGGAAAGGGGATTATATAGGAAACTGTGAATTTACTCCTTAATCCTTTGCAAACTGGCTTCAAAATTCATCACTCAACTGAAACTGCTCTCTCCAGAGTTACCAATACTGCCTTAATTGCCAACTTATCCAACCATTTGCAAATTATTTGCTGTTTCTACTTCCACAATATCTCTCTACTCACATAGACACTATGTAAATTCAGGCCCTCATCAGCTTTCACTGCAACAGCCTTTTAATTGGTCCCCATTTCTCAACTCCCCTTACTCTAATCCATCCCTTACACAGTTGCCAGTCATTTTTCTTAAGCACAGATCTGACTATGTCACTTGTTTATTAAAAAAATTCTCTAGTGCTTGTCTATTGCCTCTAGGATCCAAATATAAATCCTACTGCTTAGCTTTTAAAATCCAGCACAACCTTCCATCAACCAACTCTCTTAGCTTCATTATACAGTACTACTTCATTTGTCTGCCTGCCCACCCCCACCCCCACTTGTATTCTATAGTCTAGCCGAACATGGCATTCCATAGCTCATTTCCATGCCCTGTCTACATCACCTCCATTACGCAGAAACCCTCTCCACTAAAGATGAAGTTCAAGCATCAACCCTAACAAGATTCTTTAGATACATGACACTTAATAGCTGTGTGATCTTGGGCAAGTCACATAAGCCTAATTGCCTTGCAAAAGAAAAAAAAAAGTTATTCCTTAACCCTTTGTAAACTGGTTTCCAAGCTCATCATTCAACTGGAACCATTCTCTCCAATTACTAATAATCTCTTAATTGCCAATTTATCCAGTCATTGGCCAAATCTTGTGATTTCTACTGCTACAACATCTCTTACATTTGACCCTTCTCTACTCACACAATCACTATGTAAATTCAGGCCCACTTCCAACTGCTAATGTTCTCCCTCCCTAACTTTTTTTTTTTGCCTTTTGGAGGGCAATTGGGGTTAAGTAACTTGCCCAAGGTTACACAGCTAGTTTTTTTTGTGTGAGTGTTAAGTGTCTTAGGCTGAAATCGAACTCGGGTCCTGCTGACTCCAGGGCCAGTGCTTTACTCACTGTGTCACCTAGCCACCCCTTCCCTAACTTTCTTATATTTATTTTGTATTTATATCATATATTCTTCTGTCTTCCTGAGAGAACATAAGCTCCTTGAGAGTAAGATTCTTTAATTTTTTGTATTTATATCCCTATCCCCTAGCAGAATGCGTGATACAGAGCATGCATTTAATAAATTCTTGCTGATTGTTTGATAAAGAAGAAGAACATTAGGGCCCTGTACCACTGCAGGAGTGAGTTGCATGGTCACATGTGTTCCTGAAGAAGTGTAAGCCTCTCTACAAGTTCACTTGTAGGTATGCCTACTCTTCCCACAGATCACTGGTAGAATGTACCACAAGTATGCCTACTTTTCCCATAATATTTTGATGGAAGAGTATACTACAGGTTCTGCCAATCTCAGTAGATGATTTTGCTCTCAACTGTGTCAAATGGCTTAATACTGAAGGCAAACCCATCTGCAGGAGCTCATGAGCTAGAGCTCAAGGAGTGAAGACAAGATATCTCTTTCTGTTGAACTTTGTTGGTAACATATAGAAATGCTGATGATGTATGTAGGCTTATTTTACATCCTGCAACTTTGCTAAAGTTATTGTTTCAAATAGCTTTTATTTGTTGATTCTCTAAGCATATCATCATTTCATCTGCAAAGAGTGATAGTGTTATTTCCTCATTGCCTATTCTAATTCCTTCAATTTCTTTTTCTTTTATTGCTATAGCTGACATTTCTAGTATAATGTTGACTAATAGTGGTAATAATGAGCATTCTTGTTTTATCCCTCATTTTAGTGAGAGGGCTTCTGGTTTATTCACATTACAGATAATGCTTGCTGATGGTTTAAAGAAAGCTCCATTTATTCCTATGCTTTCTAGTATTTTTAATAGGAATAAGTGTTGTATTTTGTCAAAAGCTTTTCCTGCATCTATTGATATATGATTTTTTTTGGTTTTGTTATCAATTTAGACAATTATGCTAACAGTTTTCCTACTATTTGAATCAGTCCTGGTATGAATCCCACGTAATCATAGGATATGATATTTATGACATATTTTTATAATCTCCTTGTTAGCATTTTATTTAAAATTTTTGCATCAATATTCAGTGGGGAAATTGGTCTGTAGTTTGCTTTCTCTATTTTTTAGCTTCCTGGTTTATGTATCAGCACTATATTTGTGTTGTAAAACGAATTTGGAAGGACTCTTTCTTTGCCTATTTTTTTTCCAAAGAGTTTATATAGTATTAGAATTGATTGTACTTTAAATGTTTGGTAGAATGTGAATCCATCTGGTACTGGGGAATTTTTCTTAGGTAGTTAATTGATGGCTTGTTTAATTTCTTTTTCTAAGATAGGGCTGAGTATTGTGTTTCCTCTTCTGTTAATCTGAGTCATATTTTTGTAAATATTCATGCATTTCTCTTAGATTATTAGATTTATTTGGTGTATAACTGGGAAAATAGCTTCTAACAATTGCTTTAATGTCCTCTTCACTGGTGGTGAATTCACTTTTCATTTTTGATACTGGTAATTTGGTTTTCTTTTTTAAATCAAATTAACCAACAATTTATCTATTAAAAAAAATAAAACCAGATCCAATTGTTTATTAGTTCAATGGTTTTCTTAACTTCAATTAATCTTTCCTTTGATGTTGAGGATTTCCAATTTGGTGTTTAATTGGGGAATTTTAATTGTTTTTTCTAGATTTTTAAACAATTGTCTTCCCAATTTTGCTTTTTCTATTTAAGTGATGTGTTTAGAGATACAAATTTCCCATAAGCACTACTTTTGCTGCCTCTCATAAATTTTTGTATGCTGTTTGATTGTTGTCATTCTCTTTTATGAAATTATTTATTGTTTCTACAATTTGTTCTTTGACCCAATCATTCTTTAGTATTAAATTAGTTTCCAATTAATTTTTAATCTATGTTTCCATGGTCCTTTATTGAATGTAATTTTTATTGTATTTTGTATTATTATATTATTTCTGCTTTTCTGCATTTGGTTGTAAGGTTGTTTTTTTTTTTAAGCAGTTGGGGTTAGTTACCTTGCCCAAGGTTACATGGCCAGTTTTTTTTTTTTGTTGTTGCATGTGGGTGTTAAGTATCTGAAGCCAAAACCGATCCCAGGTCCTCCCAACTCCAGGGCCAGTACTCCTACTCACTGCGTCACCTAGCCACCCCAAAAAGTTTGAGAATCACTGGTCTGGTGCAAAGTTGTTGTTCCTTCATTCTTTTTTTTTTTTTTTGCTTTTTGGAGGGCAATTGGGGTTAAGTGACTTGCCAAATGTCACACGGCTAGTTTTTTTGTGTGTGTTAAGTGTCTGAGGCCAGGCTTGAACCCAGGTCCTCCTGCTCCAGGGCTGGTGCTCTATTCACTGCACCACCTAGCTGCCCAGGTTGCAAGGTTTTTATGCCCTAATACTTGCTCAGTTTTTGTCTATGTTCCAAGTACAACTGAGAAAAAGGCATACTCCTTTCTATTCCCATTCATTTTTCTCCAGAGATCTACCATATCTAACTTTTCTAAAATTCTATTCATCTTCCTAACTTTTTACTTATTTTTTGGTTAGATTTATCTAGCCCTGAGAAGGGAAAGTTGAGGTCCCCCACTAGTATAGTTTTACTATTTCCTCCTGTAACTATAACTTTTCCTTTAAGAATTTGGATGCTATGCCTTTTGGTGCATATATATTTAAGGTTAATATTACTTCATTGTCTATGACACCTCTTAACATAATGTAGTTTCCCTGCTTTTCTCTTTAGTTAGATTTATTTTTTGCTTTTGCTTTGTCTGAGATCAAAGTTGCTATCCTTGCCTATTTTCAGCTGAAGCATAATAAATTTTGATGTAGCCCTTTATTCTTAGTCTGTGTGTCTCTCTGTTTCAAATGTGTTTCTTGTAAACAGCATATTGTCAGATTCTGTCTTTAATCCATTTTGCTATCTGCTTCCATTTTAAGGGCAAATTTATCTCATTCACATTCACAGTTATAATTACTATACTTTTCTCACCATCCTATTTTCTCTCTTAATTCTTTTCTCTCTCTCTTTTTATTCTGTCCCTCCTCAAAAGTTTTGTTTTCCTTTTGACCACTACCTCCCTTAATTAGCTCTCCCTTCTATCAGTCCCTCCCTCTTCTTTTATAATTTTCCCCATCTACTCCCCTTTTGGTAAGATAGATATGCCTCTCTCTCTCTCTCTCTCTCTCTCTCTCCTCTTTGAGCCAGTTCCAATGAGAGTAAGGTTCAAGCACTCTTCCTGACTCCTCTATCTTCCTTTCCACTGTAAAGTCTTTTCCTTTTGTGCCTCCTTTATGTGAGATAATTTATCCCATTCTACTTCTCCCTTCCCCCTTGTCCCACTGCATTCCTCTCTTACTCCTTAATTTCATTGGAGAGATATCATTCCACCTTAATTAACTCATATCTGTCCCCTCTGTCTACATATACTCCCTTTAAGTGCCCTAATAATGATAAAGTTGAGTTCCAAGTATCATCTTCCCATATGGGAATATAAACAGTTTAACCTTTTTGAATCCCTTTTGGTTTCTCTTTCATGTTTACCTTCATATGCTTCTCTTGAGTCTTATATTTGAAAGTAAAATATTTCTATTCAGCTCTAGTCTTTTCATCAGGAATGCTTGAAAGTCCACTATTTCATTAAATATTCATTTCCCCCCCATGAAGGATTATACTCAATTTTGCTGGGTAGGTTATTCTTGGTTGTAATTGTAGTTCCTTTATCTTCCAGAATATCATATTCCAAGCCCTCCTATCCTTTAATGCAGAAGCTGCTAAATCTTGTGTTATCCTGATGGTGGTTCCATAATATTTGAATTATTTCTTTTTAACTGCTTGCAATATTTTCTTTTTGACCTGGGAGCTCTGGAATTTAGCTATATTATTCCTGTATATTTCATTTTGGAATCTCTTTCAAGAGGTGGTCAGTGGATTCTTTCTTTCTTTCATTTATCAAATGCTTTATTAACTTCTAGTTTACATCATTCATTTCTGCAAGATTTTGAGTTACAAATTTTCTCCCCGTTTTCCTCCTACTGACCACCCCAAAATAGCAATCCCACTGGATATCCTCTCCTCCAATATGCTCTCTCCTATATCTTCTCCCAAACACCCTCCCATTTTCCAGTAGGGCACGGTGGATCTCTGTGCCCCAGTGCCTGTATATCTTATTTCCCAGTTACATGTGAAATGTCACTAATAATAGTATTTATTATATTAAACATTTGATATTAAAACTTTGAATTCCAGATTCATTCCCTTCCTCCCTTGTTACTCACCTTACTGGGAAGATAAGCAATTCAATATAGGTTGTACATGTGCAGCTATGCTAAACATTTCCATAGTGGATATATTATAAAAGAGTAACTATATTTCCCTCCCTCCTATCCCACCTCCCACTTGTTCTATTCTCTACTTTGATCCTGTCCCTTTTCAAAAGTGGGTGCTTCCAACTTCCCTCCCACCAGGCTGCCCTTCCTTCCATTATACCCCCTCTCATCCTCTTCCCCCCTACTCTCCTGTAGGGTGAGATACCCTATTTAGTGTGTATATCACTCCCTCCCTAAGCCAAATTCAATGAGAATAAGGTCGACCCATTCCCTTTTGCCTTCCTATTCTTCCCCTCCATTGTAACCATTTTCCCTTGCTTCTTCTATATGAGATAGCTTACCCCATTCTGTCTCTACCCATCTCCTCTCATTATACTCCTCTCTCAACTCTTAATTTCACCTTTTAAGTATCATCCCTTCCTATTAAATTAGTCCTGTGCCCTCTATCTATGTATACCTATACACATATATACACACACTCACATATGTATTCATACACCCATATATCCTCCTACATAGACATATATATGTATGTATATATCCATGTTTCTATTCCCTTCAACTATTATCATACTGAGAAAAGTTTCATAAGGTACAATTATCATTTTCCATGTAGGAATATAAGTGGTTCAACTTTGATAAGTTCCTTATGATTTCTTTTCCCTGTTTACCTTCTTATGCTTCTCTTGCTTCTTGTATCTGAATGTGAAATTTTCTTTTCAAATCTGTTTTTTTTTCATCAAGAATGCTTGAAAGTCCTCTATTCCACTGAATGACCATATTTTTCCCTGAAACATGATATTCAGTTTTGCTGGGTAGGTGAGTCTTGGTTTTAATCCCAGCTCCTTTGACCTCTGGAATATCATATTCCAAGCCCTTTGATCCCTCAGTGTAGAAGTTGACAGATGCTGTGTTATCCTGATTGTTCAAATTGTTTCTTCCTGGTTGCTTGTAATTTTTTCTCCTTGATCTGGAAATTTCAGAACCTGGCTATAATATTCCTAGGAGTTTTCTTTTGGGGATCTTTTTCAGGAGGTGATTGGTGGATTCTTTCAACCTCTATTTTGCCCTCTGGTTCTAAAACATCAGGGCAATTTTCCTTGAGAATTTCTTGAAGGCTTATTTCTAGGTTCTTTTTTTGATCATGGTTTTCAGGTAGTCAGATAATTTTTAAATTATTTCTCCTAGATCTATTTTCCAGGTCAGTGGTTTTCCCAATGAGATATTTCACTTTGCCTTCTATTTTTTCATTTGTTTGGATCTGTTTAATAGTAATTTGATTTCTCATAAAGTCACTAGCTTCCATTTACTCCAATCTAATTCTAAAGGAATGATTCTCTTCAGTGAGCTTTTGAGATTCTTTTTCCATATGGTGAATTTGGCTTTTTAAGGCATTCTTCTCCTCATTGCCTTTTTTGAGCCTCTTTTGTCATCTGAATTAGTCTATTTCTTTTTTTTTTTTAAAGCAATCAGGGTTAAGTAACTTGCTCAAAGTTACATGGCCAGTTATTTCTGGGTGTGGTGCTAAGTATCTGAGCCCAGATTTGATCCCCAGGTCATCCTGACACTGGAGCTGGTGCTCTTTACTTGCTGAGCCACCTGGCCGCACCTAAGCAAATGGGGTTAAGTAACTTGCTCAAGGTTACACGGCCAGGTGTTTCTGGGTGGGTGCTAAGTGTCTGAGCACGGATTTGATCCCCAGGTCATCCTGACACTGGAGCCGGTGCTCTTACTCGCTGTGCTACCTGGCCACCCCTGAATTAGTCTATTTCTAAGGTGTTATTTTCTTCAGTCAGGTTGTTGACTCTCATTTCATAATTTTCTTTCATTTTTCTCATTTGTCTTTCCAATTTTTCCTCCACTTCTCTTATTTGGTTTTCAAAATCCTTTTTAAGCTCCTCTATGGCCTGTAACCAGCTTGTATTTTCCTTTGAAGCTTTTGGTGCAGCAGTTCTGACTTCTCTGTCTTCCTCCTGTTTCATGCTTTGATCCTTTTTGTCCCCAAAATAGCAGTCTAATGTAGGATTGCTCTGTTTGCTTTCTTTCCTTTGCTTGCTCATTTGCCACTCAATTACTTGACTTTTGAGACTTTTGCCACAGTAGAACTCTGCTACCATAAAGGATAGCTTTATCCCAAATGCTGGGGTTTTTGCATCTGCCAGAGCTATTAGTTGGGTGCCCTCTCTGAAGCCTCCACATGCTCTGGTAGACTGTTCATGCACCCCAGGACCTCCACCCTAGACAGCAGTCTAGATCCAAGCAGGTTAAAGCAAGAGCAATTACCTCTCAGACTGGTCACTTGGTCCCCCTACAATCTGCAGACCAGAAGCTCTGAAGCTTCATGGCCATGGCACCTCAGCAGGTTCTCCCTCTGGGGATAAAGGCCATACCACACTCCCAAACTACCGGATCCCAAAGTCCACACTATACTGACCTCTCACTTTGTCTTTAGCATGTGTTGATAGTTCTGAAAACCACCACAGCTGCTGGTGATCTGAAGTCCCTGCGGCTGGCTGCTGGTCAGGCCTGCCCTGAGGCTAAAACCTCAGGCTTTCCTGAGGCAGGGCTCAGTTTCCAGAGTGCTGTGCTGGCCACTTCCTGCCGACCTGCTGGGATGTCCTCAGCAGGAGGTTAGCTTCTCTGTGTTATTTTGTGGGTTCTGTAGCTCCAAAGTTTGTTCAGAGTCCCCTTTTACATGAGGAGGAGGTGGGAGCCAGAGGTGCATGGACCAGTGGATTCTTTCAATTTCTATTTTACTCTCTGGTTCTAGGATGTCATGGCAGTTTTCCTTGATAATTTCTTGAAACATAATATCTAGACTCTTTTTTTTCTTTTGACCATTGTTTTCAGGTAGTTTTATTAGTTTTTGTTGTTGTTAAGTTGTTCAGTTGTGTCTGACCCTTCATGACCATGTAGACCATACTTGTCCATGGTTTTGTTTTGTTATTGCAAAGATATTGGAGTGTTTTGCTGTTTCCTTCTCCAGTGGATCAAGTGACTTGCCCAGGGTCACACAGCTAGTGTATAAGGCTGGATTTGAACTCAGATCTTCTTGATGCCAAGTCCAGTGCTCTATTCACTGATAGCTGCCTCCTTCAGGTAGTCCAATAATTCTTAAATTATCACTCCTTTATTTCTTTTCCAGGTCAGTTTTTTTCCAATGAGATATTTCACAGTTTCTTCTAATTTTTCATTCTTTTGATTTTGTCTCATTGTTTCTTGATGTCTCATGTAATCGTTAGCTTCCATCTATTCAATTCCAATTTTTAAGGATGAGCTTTTGTCCCTCTTCTTCCATTTGACCAGCTCTACCTTTTAAGGAGTTCTCTTTAGTGGATTTTTGTGCCTCTTTTACCATTTGGCCAATTCTATTTTTAAGGTATTATTTTCTTTAGTATTTTTGTGCCTCTTTTATCAAGCTATTGACTCTCTTTTTATCATTTTATTGTATCACTCTCTTTTCCCAATTTTTTTCTCTACCTCTTTTATTTGATTTTTAAAATCCTTTTTTGGGCTCTTCCAGGAATTTTTTTTGAGCTTGTATTCAATTCACATTTTTCTTTGAGCCTTTACATGTAACTATTTTGACTTTATTGTCTTCTTCCAAGTTTGTGTCTTGATCTTCCCTGTCACCATAGTAAGGTTTTTTGATCAGGTTCTTTTTGTTTGTTTTTTTGCATTATTCTAGCCTTTTTCTTGACTTTTAACTTTATGTTAAAAGTTAAAGTTGGGCTCTGCTTCCAGGATAGAGATGGCATTGTACCAAGTTTCAGGTTTTTTGTATAGCTGTTTTCAGTGCTAGTTCTAGGGATTTGTAGGTTTTCAGTTCTTCCAAGGTGGTATGACCTAAGGAGCAGTGTGGTCACTGCTCTCCTGACCTGTGCCCTGGTCCATGAGTGGCCACAAGCACTCTTTTCTGCCATGAAACTGTGACCAGGACCTCTGCCTCAAAGGTCTCCTTCTGGTTTGCTAGGGCAAGGACTCTCCTGCACCTTTCCTGCCAACCTCTGAAGTTGTCTCAGGCTGGAAAATTGCTTCACCCCAACCTTTTGCTGTTTCTGCCACTCTGGAATTCAATTTTTATTCATCAATTACTTTTAAGTTGTTTGGAAAGGTACTGGGGAGAGTTCAGGTGAATTCCTACCTTTACTCCACCATCTTGGCTCTGCCTCTATACTGTGAACCTGGGGTATTCCCTGCCTTAGGGAATCAACCTGTGAATGCAAATTTGCAGGGAGAATCCAAAAGACAATATAACAGTCACTGCAAAAATTATTCTTCTGACTGTACTCATTTCACACTATGTCAGTTCATACAAGTCTGTTCTTATTTTTCTGAATCTTTCATATTAACAGTATTTTGTAGAACAATAAAATTGCATTACATTCATATACCACAATTCAGCTATTTCATAGTGTGGGGAAGCACACTGCTGAACTATAGTTGTAAAAGATGACTAAATCACTGGTAAGTACTCATCTGTTTTGGTGGACGAATTCCCATACAAGGGGTTTCTTAGGCTGACAAATAGTGATTTTTTTTCATATTTATGTACATACATATTCACATCTACTGGTAGAAATAGCTCTTTGGGCTATCCATCCAAAGATGTATCATATTTCTTCCACTTGGTTTTTTTCACATATGGCTAGTTAAATGAAACTCTTAATTACAGGACTCATTTAGGAGATTCTGCAATGCCCAATCTGCATAATGTCATCTACAAATAAAAGCATTTGAAGGCTTTTACCAGCTGGATGAAGAAGTAGAATGAGCATTAGTTTGGGATGAGAAGGACTGTGTGACATGAGGCAAGTACCTTTATCATATTTTTCAGTAATAATTAAAAAGTGAAAATTATTTCTGTGCTTATAATTGATCAACAATAATTTATTAATCACCTACCATATATGCCAGCCACTGTGCTAGGCCATGGTTATACAAAGACAAAAATGAAAGAGTCCTTATACTGGAGAAGTTTACATTCTCTCAGGGAAGATGACCGATATGTATATCCTAGAGAGAGATAATTCGTGGGGGAGGGCAGTAACAATGGAAGAAGGGTAGAAGATAGAGAAAAAATTCATATGGCACTTCAGCTGAAGGAAGCAAGTCATAAGTGGCCGAGCGAAGGGAGGAGAATGTTCAAGGCATGGAGGGTGACTAATGGAAAGGGATGGAAATGTGCCTTTCACAGTATTTTTCACAATTCCTTGGTAGAGAGGAGATAGGGCAGCATATTTTGCTCTTTTATAATCAATAAACAAAATGAACATTTGGATCTTATATTCTCTGTACCTTTCAGTAAATTGAAGGATTGTAAAGGTGTGACCTGTGTGGTAATAATAGTTAACATTTATATATATCTATATATATTTATTATTATATATTTATTATATTATTATTATTTATATATATATCAGTTACTATGTGCCAGGCATTGTGCTAAACCCTTTACAATTATTACCTCATTAACAACCCTGGAAGATAGGTGCTATTATCATTCCCATTTTAAAGCTGAGGAAGCTGAGGTAAACAGAGGTTAAGTGACTTGCTCAGTACCACACCACTAAGTGTCTAAGGTTGGATTTGAATTCAGGACTTTCTTATTTCAGGCCCAGTGCTCTGTGTTCTAAGGCACCACCTAGATGCCTCTCATATCATTTGCAGAAGCCTCATCATTCTCTTCTCATGCTTTCATCAAGGATACTCTTAATACATGTGTAGATCATTTTCAAAAAGATTTCATAGAAATTATAAAAATTAAAAAGGCAGAGATATGGATTTGTAGCTACTGACATTTTGTTTATCTTGTGTTTTGGTAATGACAAAGACTGTGACTTTTCCAAAGTGTTTAGTATTATTTCTCTCTTTCAGAGACTTCTGAGAATCAGTTCCTTAGTACCATCAAAGTTTGTTACCTGTAGCACAGATCCCTGTTGTGCATATTTGGTCTAATACAGCTCTTCTCTCATCTTTGTTTTTCATAAGTGTCATTTCATATTCATGTCCTATTCTGGGGACTGTAATAATGTACCATTGATAGTTAAGGAGGTTTAACTTCCATCCCGTGGGGCACCATCCTGCCTGATTTCCAGTCTTCTGAAGGAGAAGTGAAACAGGGTCTCTGATTGGACTTCGTATGGTCCATCTTGTGCTGTGCATGTCTCCTGCCTGATCTCCGGCCTCTTCTGGGAAGAGGAGAGGCACTTAAAAATTAAATACTCACACCTGCTCATATCCTCCATATTCCAGTGGTTTGGGGTCCCTGTAGGTCATCATCCCCTTTTCTTTAAAACTTGGACTCAGTCAAAAGGCCTCCCCCAAAGACCTAGAAGGCCACAAGTGGCCTCGAGGCCACAAATTCCCCACCCCTGAACCTTCCCTTGCCAACCTTTGGCCTTAGACCACTCCCACCACCCACAACATTTGTTCCCACACATGCGTTGCTGAACAAAGATGAAGAAAATCATGCAATCGTTTTGATTGGGTCATAAATACAACCTTAACTGAGCCCACAGTGACACTGCAATCTTTCTATACTTCTCTTCTCAACTCACTCTTCCAAAACTTTTCCTCTTTTCTCAAACCTCCCATGGCTCCCCTTCCCCAAACCCTCTCACCTGAGAACCTTGCCATATATTTTACAGGAAAAAAAACTGAAGCCACTTGCTGAGAGCTCCCTTTTTCCTCTTTATCATCTCATCACTCCTTTTCCTTCTGCCACTATCTCCTCTTTAACCTATGTCTGACACAAAGACACGAACCTACTCCTGACCAAGGTGATCTCTTCTACCTCATCAAATGATTTCATTCCATCCCCTCTCCTCCAACAAATCTGCTCCCTCTGTCATCTTTATTCTATCATTTATTGTCAGTCTCTCCCTGGCTACTGGCTTCTTTTCTATTGCATGTAAACATGCTCATGTGGCCCCCATCCTCAAACCCCTCACTTGATCCTTCCATCTCTGCTGTCATTCTTCTTCCTTTGAGGCTAAATTCTTAGAGAAAGGTCATCTACAATAGGTGCTTCCATTTTCTCTCCTCTTACCCCCTTGCACTCATCCCAACAAAACTGCTCTCTCCAAAGTTATCAATGACCTCCAACAGTCTTTTCTCAATTCTTATTCTTCTTGACCTCTCTGCAGCCTTTGATCTTTCTTTCTTTCTTTTTCTTTCTTTCTTTCTTTCTTTCTTTCTTTCTTTCTTTCTTTCTTTCTTTCTTTCTTTCTTTCTTTCTTTCTTTCTTTCTTTCTCTCTCTCTCTCTCTCTCTCTCTCTTTTTTT
>NW_027186350.1:7013031-7020512 GCF_028583685.1 Petaurus breviceps papuanus
TTCTCCTTCTCCTTTTTTATAGGTTCTTGAGACACCAATCTCTCCTGGTTCTCCTTCTACCTAAGTGACCATCCCTTTTCAGTCTCCTTTGCTGTATTCTCATCCAGGTCAGTGGTTAGAGCAATGGGCCTGGAATCAGGAAGACTCATCTTTCTAAATTCAAACCTGGCCTTAGATACTTACTAGCTGTGTGATCCTGGGTAAGTCACTTAATCCTGTTTGCCTTAATTCCTCAACTGTAAAATGTTCTGGAAAAGGAAATGGCACACAATTCCATTACCTTTGCTGAGAAAACTCCAAATGGGGTCACAAAGAGTCAGACAGTACTTAGCACCACCACCACCACTGAGGTCATGCCCTCTGGCCATGGATGGGGTTTTCTCCTGGGTCCTCTTCACTTGATGGTCTCATTAGCTCCCATGGATTTAATTATCATTTCTATATTCTAATCTACTCTCTGCTGTCTCTCCTCTCCAGCTACCTATTAGACAGATTAAAATCTTAAACTCAACATGTCAAAAGTTGAACTAGATACCTTTCCCCCTAAACCCTCCTTCTAGACTTCCCCACTACTGTTTTGGGCATCGCCATCTTCCCAGTCCTCCAGTCACAAATCTAGCATCATTCTTGATCCCTCAGTGTCTCTTACCCCCCATATTCAATTAGTTGCCAAGACCTATTGATTTCACTGTTGCAACATCTCTTCACTATTCCTTCTCTCCTTTTACGCTGCAGGACCTTATCACCTCACACCTGGACTGCTGCAATGGCCTCATGGTCCGTTTTCCGGCCACACGCCTACTCCAGTTCATTCTCCATTAAGCTGCCAAAGTGATTTTCCTAAAGCACTCATTTGACCATGTCACCCCCAATACTTAGTAAACTCCAGTGGCTCCAAGATCAAATAAAAACCCTCTCCTTTGGCATTCAAAGCCCTTCACAACCTACCCACCCCTGCGTTTCCAGTCTTCTTATGGCTTAGCCTTCACTCTCATACACCTACACACTCCTCAGTCCAGTGACACTAATCTCCTTGCTGTTCCATGAACAAGACAATCCATCACTTAGCTCTGAGTGTTTTCTCTTGCTGTCCACCATGCTAGGAATGCTCTCCCTTTTCCTCTGCATCCTGGCTTCCTTCAAATCCCAGCTAAAACCCCACCTTCTGTGGGAAGCCCTTCTCCCTCTCCTTTAATTTTAGTGCCTTTCCTCTGTTAATTATTTAATATTGAGCCTACATGCAGCTTGTTTGTACATACTTGTTTGTCGTTTCCCCCATTAGAGTGTGAGCTCCTGGATGGCAAAGGCTGTTTCTTGACTTTGTTTCTTTGCTTTTGCCTGCCACATAGGAGGAATTTTTTAAATGCTTATTGACTGACTAACTGACAGGGCCATTTGATGAAGCAATGAGTTCTTCATTACAGATGTTTAAGTAGAGACGAGGTGACCATCCTTGGGAACATTACTCCATTTAAGGACTTCTACCATCCACAACCAACAAGTACTTATTAAGTACCTACTGTCTTCCAACTAGGAGGCAACTAGATAGTGCAGAGGATAGAGTGTCAGGTCTGGAGCCAAATCTAGCCTCAGATATTTACTAGCTGTGTGACCATAAGCAAGTCACTTAACTTCTCTGCTTCAGTTTTCTCTACTGTAAAATGGGGCTAATGATAGCACCTGCCTTGAAGGAATGTTGGGAGGATCAAAGAAGATAACATTTGTAATGTGCTTAGCGTAGTGCCCAGAACATAGTAGGTGCTATATAAATGCTTATTCCCTGCCCCTGCCCCTGCCAGGTTCCTTACCCTACAGCATCTGGGAAGACAAAGGCAAAAATGAAATGGTCTCTGTTCTCAAGAAGTTTCATTCTGCTCAGGGAAACCCTAATGTCGCTTAGAATGACTTTTAACATCCTTCCAACTCTAAGATGTCTTCAGACTCTCAGCTCCCTACATCCATCCATGCAGCCAAGATACCAAATACCATAACTATCTTTCAAACTAAAGAAATCCGAACACTCTGTATACTTTCTTCAATAGCTCCCCTTGACATGTGGGTGGTCACTGCTGAATAACAGGCTTCAAGCATGCCAGGTCCTCCTTAATCTGTTCTTAAACTATAAAGCCAACCCCCTTCTCTTCCACTACTCTCCAACACTACCTCTTAATCCAGACAGACTGGTGTCTTCTCTCCCTGTCAAGGAATATGTCTGACTCATTCTAGCTTCCCTATGACTTTTCTCAAGGTACCATCTCTACCTGGAATACCCTCACCCATCCTTTCACATCAGCCAAATCCTACTTAGCCTTCAAGGCATAATTGGAGTTAAATTGACTTCAAAAGTTTCCAGCCCACAGTGAATTTTCTCTCCTTTGATCTCCCATGTCCCTTATTAGCTGAACCACCCATTTGGCATACATGGCTTTGTATCCTTACTTTATATCTTTTCTCCTGAACTAGACAAGAACTTTTACATACATCTCTGTATCCCCTACAAGACCTGGTGCAATGCTACACACTCAATGAACAATAAATACCAACAAGCATTTAGTGAGTGCCTGCTCTGGGCTAGGCACTATTGGATGAATAAAGAAGTAACCTGACCAGTAGTAGCCCTGACTGTCTTCAAAGATGAAGTGGGTCTGTAAGCTGAATCAATTTACATGGCACATGTCTGCTCTTGTAGGCATTCCAGATGCCTCTACCACATGGGAGGCAACAAAGCAAACAGAAACAACAGTAGAGCTCATTAGAATTTGTTTTTCACAACTGTATGCACTGATTTGCAACGTGTAAAAAGTCTTTTTTTTTTCTTAAATCTTAGACTGCTGGTTTATCTGGCAATAGAGGTCCACCTAACTTTTCTGTGGGGGCAGCTGGCTGGTGCAGTGGATAGAGTGCCGGGCCTGGAGTCAGGAAGACTCATCTTTGTGTGTTCAAATAATGCCTCAGGCACTAACTAGCTAGGTGACCCTGGATAAGTCACTTAACCCTGTTTGACTCAGTTTCCTCATCTGTAAAACGAGTTGGAAAAAGACATTGCAAACCACTCTAAGTATCTTTGTCAAGAAAACCCCAAAAGTGGTCATGAAGACTGAAAATAACTGAACAAACTCCTATATAAAAAAATCAGATTTTCACACATTCTCAGCATAGCTTGACTCTAATCCTAGTGTGTTTTTCCTAGTTTCACGGGAGAGATCAGACAGAAATTCTTCCAGTTCATTTCTTAACTAATTGCCAAAGGACTGAAAATATGTTGCTTTTCCCCCTCACTAATCCTTAACCAGATTCTTTAGCCACAGGCTGAAGAGAAATTGCTCTCTTGATGATAGCCTGTAGCATGACATAAACTCATTAAGTTCAAATCCAGTCTCAGATACTAGCTATGTGACCCTGGGCAAGTCACTTGACTCTGTTTACCTCAGTTTCCTCATCTGTAAAATGAGCTGGAGAAGGAAATGGCAAACCACTCCAGTATCTTAACCAAGAAAACCCCAAATGGAGTTAGGAAGAGCCAGACATGACTGGAATAACTAAACAACAATTTGTAAAACTGAAAATATTATGAAAATTTTTTTTTCTGGCTGAAAAATTACCTTTCCTTATCTCCTGGTTTGAAAGTGGGATAGGTCAGGGTAAAAAGATAAAATGTCCCAGCTGGATAGGTCATTCATCTGACTTCCCTGTTACTGCTCCTCTCCACAGCCCAGCACCTTCCTGCCAAGGCTAAGGGTGTCTCAGTCCCTTAATAGTTCAGCTTGTTCTTTAAAGACCACCAGATGCATAACTTTTCCTAACCACTCTATGGTTAATCAAATTTGATTGTGAATTTCTTCATATCTCCTAAAGGACCAAAAAAGTGTAAACACTTCTAACACTTCTTCTATAAGTTTTGAACGGGACAATCCCAGTGTTTGAAGGCTTTCTAGCTCACTAATGGGTCGTCTTGTGACATCTGGGTTGTGTTACTCAAAATCATGCCTAGCCTCCTTATGTCATCTTCAAAAACATTCTCTAGTGCCTGGGATTAGATTAATATCAAATCTGTTACTTATTCTATGTCAGCAGCAATATGAAAGAAAGTAATTACTATATGTTCAAAAATATAGATTATAGACAACAATACTATAAAAAGAAAGGAGACCAAGTAATCTAAGATGCTTTAAATCAAGGGAGGGATGAGAATGGATAAAAATGACTTGTAGCTTTATTTTCTATCCTCATTATTTTAATAAAATCTAGGAGAGAACATTGGTAAAATTTGCTTACAATAATTTAACATCCATTATATTCTTGGCTATATTCACTCAAAGTCAGAAAACTAGGAGTCTCTTAGATTTTATTCCTAATGAACTCTGGTGGTTCTTAATAAGCACCATATAGTACATATTAAGTACATATAAATACTCTTACTTTATTTCCCATGTACAAAATGACAGGAGAATATGGTTTGGTCATTTCTTCTAACAGCTTCCCAGAGGTAGAAGGATCAGACAGATAAAGAGAGCAGCACATTAGGGCATTGATCAACCCTTGGTCTCATCCTAGGGGAACTTTTGTTTATTAAAATAGTATTTAGAGCTGTTATTCCCAAACTGTTTGGATAAGATTCCCAAGAGAATCACAGGGTTATTGTAAGGCATTCATCTATCTATATGCATACCAAGTGTTGTCATTTTCACTTTTTTTTAGCTATGGCTTATTATATGATGTAATAAAGTGGATTTTGTGTGGAAGGTTTTAAAATATTGTCATTTCTTTCTTTTTTCTGGTCTGTAAGAATGATATGTGACTTTTTTCTTTTATTAAGATATCCTAGAAGTTGTTCATCCTTGTGATTTATGAGGTACCTAATTTGCTTTCCCACATATACATTACTGAAGGCATAGTTATTTTTTGTCATTGTGTATTTCTCAATCAACAACCACCAACAATATAACTGCTGTCATATGAAAGCCTGAAAGATTTTCTGAAGATAAAAAGATTCCCTTAGACACGAAAAGATTGGAAACTGCTGACTTAAATCTTTATAGTAGTGTATCACAGAAAGGGAGTAGAACAGTAACAGCAACATTATGCAATTACTAATTTTGACAGACTTAGCTCTTCTCAGCAATACAAGAATCTAAGACAACCACAAAAGACTCATGATGGAAAATGCCAACCATATCCAGAGAAAGAACTATGGAGCCTGAATGCAGATCAAAGGAGACTATTTGCTCTCTCTGTCTTGTTCTTTTTTGTTTCTTCTTTCTTATGGTTCCCCCCATTGGTTCTAATTCTTCTTTACAACATGACTAATGTGAGAACAGGTTTAATATGAATGTATATGTAGAGCCTATATCAGACTGCACGCCATCTTGGGGTGGGAGGAGGGGAGGAAGGGGGAGAAAATTTGGAACTCAACCTCTTATGGAAGTGAATGTTGAAAACTAAAAATTAGTTAATATTTTTTTTAAAGAAAGGGAGTAGAAGGGGAGGGCTAGAGCTAGATTCTAGGTACAAATACTACTAATAATATTTCATATATAAACATATTAAAACTATAACCACATTTATAATTTTAATGTCCCATGTGAGGAGAGAAAAGGTACAACTGGAAATCAAAATGAAAATCCATGATGATGGGTAAAAGGGTAGTATTTTTTAAAATTAATTTGTTTGTTTACTTTTAGTTTACGTGATTCAATTCCTTGAGATTCACATTTTGTCCCCCTCTATCCCCTCCCCCCCCATGGTGGCATACAATCAAGTATAGGATCTGTAAATACTTTCACATTATACATTAGTCAGGTTATAAAGATAAATTGTATCAGATGGAATGAAAAATGGTAAAGAGGACATAAAACCAAACAAGAGAAGGAAAAAGATCAGGTATTTTGCTTCCATCTGGATATAGACTCAGTTCTTTCTAGTTCTTTCTCTGGATGCACATGTTTCTCTCCATCATGAGTCTTTTGGGATTGACTTATATCACTGCATGCTGAGTAGAGTCCAGTCTATCAAAGTTGGTCATCACACATATGCTGTGTCTATAATTGTGTACAAATTTCTCCTGGTTCTACTCTTCTCACTCAGCATTAGTTCATATAAGCCTCTCCAGGTAAATATGAAGACCATCTGTTCCTCATTTCTTACAGCACAATAGTATTCCATAACATGCATATACCACAACTTGTTCAGCCATTCCCCAATTGATGGGTACCCCCTCAATTTCCAGTTCTTTGCCACCACAAAAAGAGCTGCCATAAACATTTTTGTACATATGGGTCTTCCTCCCACTTCTATGATCTCTTTGGGATATAACTCTAGGAGTGGTATTGCTGGGTCAAAGGGTATGAAATTATTTATAGCCCTTTGGGCATAATTCTAGATTGCTCTCCAGAAAGGCTGGATCAGTTTACAACTCCACCAGCAATGCATTAGTGTTCCAATTTGCCCACATCCTCTCCAGCATTTGTCATTTTCCTGTTTTGTCATCTTAGCCAATCTGACTGGTGAGATGTTGTTTTGATTTGCATTTCTCTAATCAATAGTGATTTAGAGCATTTCTTCATGTGCTTACACATATCTTTAATTTCTTTCTCTGAAAACTGCCTGTTCATATCCTTTGACCATTTATCAATTGGGGAATGACTTGTATTCTTATAAATTTGACTCAATTCTCTGTATATTTTAGAAATGAGTCCTCTGTCAGAGACATAGGTTGTAAAGATTCTTTCCCAATTTCCCACCTCCCTCTTAATCTTGGTTACATTGGCTTTGTTTGTACAGAAGCTTTTCAATTTCATGTAGTCAAAATTATCCATTTTACATTTTATAATGTTCTCTAATTCTTGTTTAGTCATAAAGTCTTTCCCTCTCCACAAATCTGACAGGTAAACGATTCCTTGTTTTCCGAGACTGCTTACAGTATCAACCTTTATACCTAGATCACGCACCCATTTAGACTTGATTTTGGTATATGGTGTTAGATAAAAGGGTAGTATTAAAGGGTATGTTAAGGGTTGGATTAATATCATGGTTTCTTGTTACATTAGTCAATGAAGTGCTTTTCAATCAATCAATCAAGAATTTATTAACCTCTCATCATAGAGTAGGTACTATTCTAGGTGCAGGGGATACAAATGCAAAAACATACTTACTGTGCAGTGAGGTAGCCCTCCAAGTAGCCAGCTACAAACATGACAAGCTCATTGGACAAGGAATTAGCACCATAACCAGCTCTTATCTCCAACGTCCCCCAGCCTGTAGTTTGGATAGTGTCATTATAAAAACCATATGCATCTCCAGCTGGGTCTAAATCATTTTTTACTTCTACTGACAAAGTAGAGGAGTTCCAATATACAGTTGCATAATGGATTTCTGAAGGAGAAAGAAGAAAAATATATACAATCATTTAAAAAATCTTTTCTATGTTACCTGATCATATATATATATATATATATATATATATATATATATATATATATATA